>NW_027210335.1:0-82057 GCF_027789765.1 Dendropsophus ebraccatus | reverse complement strand
GCCGCATCAGCCCATCCACCGGCGCATCCCCTATCCCCGGCATGCCCATTCCCCCCATCCCCAGCCGCTACATTCCCAGCCGGATGCCCACCGCCGCCCGCATAAACCATCCCCGCCCACATACCCCCATCCCAGACCGCATCCTGCAGCCTCCGCCAAGAGAATACATTACCTGCTCTGCGGCGGCGGCTGCAGTGAGGCTCCCGGCTCGCGGTCCGCCGGGAGCGGAGCCGGCAGCCTCACTGCAGCCATGCCGCTGAGCAAAGTACTGTATGCTCTCAGCGGCGGGCTGGCAGCATGCGCCAGGTATGGGGGGATGCGGGAGGGAAAGGGATGCGGACTGCTGATGCGACCTGGGATGGGCTGATGCGGCCGGGGAATGCGGGCTGCTGGATACGGCAGGGATGAGGGCTGATGCCGGCCGGGATGGGGATGCGGCGACGGGGCTGCGGACAGCGGGGGTTAAAGCACATATTCACAGCGGGATGTCAATTCCCGCTGCGAGTATGTGCTATCATAGGGATGAATGATACTGGGATCCGCAGCTGATCTCGCTGCGAATCCGCAGAAGTGAGATCCGCTGCGGATCCGTAGGTGTGAAGGCACCCTTAAGCTAAGAAGCTGAGTGGTTATTTTTTTTTTTGTTTTGACTTATCGAATGCATTACTGCAACATAAATCTATTAATCAAGTCTTAAAGGGTTATCCAGCCACTTTCTTCCACGGAAAGCACCACTCTTGTTTTTAGTCCAGGTGTGGTTTACAATTAATCACCATTCACTTCAATGAAATTGAGTCGCAAAACCAAACCCAAACTGGAGGAAAGACTCGTCTTGTCTTTGGAAGAAAGTGACCATTTTCTTCTAATGTTGGATAACCAATTTAATCCATCCCAATGTTATAATTCTAGCATTGGTTTTATTTAGGAAATTTCGGAGTGTATTTCCTCAGTTTTGTAATAGAAAACCAATATGAGGCCCAAATGTTGCTGTAATGTTATAGACACATGGACCATAAAGCATTCAGGTTATGATACACAAAATATCAGAAACGCAAATAACAGTAAAACACCTTCCGTATTAACACAAGTATCCAAGAAGACTGAGAGGAGCATAAACATTGTACGAAACCAGTGGACCTGGCAGCAGTGATGAGATGCAGGCAGGGCCAGGATAGTAAGTAGCACAGACAGGAGCAGGACCAGGATAGGGCTGCTGGCGGTAAGTATCAGCATGGTGGTCACTACAAGGTTGTCACTACCTCTGCTGTGTTAACAATCAGTATGGCTCCCAGCAGAGGCAGACACACAAGTATAGCCTCTTGCCCTTTCAAATCCAACATAGAAAGCATGTGTCAGGTCCCATTTCAGGGACCTTGCAGCCAACATTGACTCTTTATTGGGACCAGTGTTAGGATAAGAGCAATATGAGCTATTAGGTAAAACTTCCGAACCTTGATAGACCCCTAAATACATACATTGCATAATAAACAGGTCAATACCCTTTCTGTTTCTGTCCTTTCAAGGTTAAACTCTTAGCAGTTAAGTAAATACAAAGTTTACACTATGTGTAGGACTCCGTTTTATATCTGCTTGGAATCCAGTGACATAGGTTAAGCATAAGTTTGTATACATTGTCAAGACATAATTTTCTGTCACTTGTTGGACAGTATGAAGCAGGTGAACATATTAAAGGTCTGACTCTTGCATACATATACATCCTCTGACACTAAAATTACTTGAATTCCAGAAGCTTGAGCTTACAGCTGTCTAGAATCTACTGTTCCCAACATGCTGTCACCACCTGCAGGACACACAGGAAATTTTTGTACGCTTAAAATGCTACTCAGGGTCAGACTGGTCCAGCAGAGTACCAGAGGATTCCCCAGTGGGGCAAAACTATGAAACATTAATATTCCCCTAAAATGGAGGTCCAAAGGTACATTAAATACATTAACACATGTATACATATAGAGCTGACTTAAAACTAATCACCAGATATCCAATTAAACACTGGATATGCAATGATTGTTTTAAAGAGGACTTGCAAAATGTAACATATGTCCTAAGAATTAAACCCAAGTCTAATGCTAGTTCTTCTATTGGTATAGCCAACCTTACACTTTTAAAAATGGCCAATTACTTAGAAAACATTCTATTAAAAAGAACAAAAAAGTTTAGCACCTTAAATTACTGTACAGTTGAATGCAAGAGCACTAGTATCAACAGATGCTAACTAGAGATGAACGAGCATGCTCTATCGAGTATAGTATTCACTCAAGTATTGGGCTACTCGAAAGGACTCTGTACTGGAGTGAGTACTGCGAGCTTCTTGGGTGCTCGGTAATAATCTTGCTGAAAGGCTGCTGAGCATAATGCACTTCTACAGCCACACTTAAAGTGTACCTATCACAAATGGATCTTCCAGATCAGTCCCGAGATCATCTGCTAATCCGGGTGGTTGGGTCTCCATGTGTACGGAGACCCAATCAGAAGATATTGCATTATTGTCTGACTTTGTCTACATATCCATGGAGACCTGACTTTCTGGATTAGCAGAGGATGTAGTTGCTGATTCTGATGTGCTGATCCTGACAGGTCCACTTTATACCACATGAGGGGAGCTGGGAAAATTATAATTACCACTCCGGTCTTCAATTTGTCTTCACTATCGCATTTCAGTCAATCAGCAGCTGCAGTGGTGTCCCACCTCAGTGGCTGAGCAGCAATAGTGAAGACAGATAGAAGACCAGAGCGGTAAGTATACTTTCCCCACTTCCCACCAACAGAGTTTATCCCTCAGGGGGTTTAGTTAACTGTCACTTTAAGGCTAACCAAGTACCCTCTGCTCTGCCTAGTGGGAGGTACCTGGTCAAATATTCAAATCTCCCATTGTTTTCAATGGGGCTTGTTACTTGAGCCGAGCACTCGAGTATTGAAAAATACTTGACTCAAGTAACAAGGACTCAAGTATTTTGTGCTCGCTCATCTCTTATGCTAACATAAATACATTTTTAGAACAGCACAAGTAAAGTTTATCAATGAATGATGTATAGACTGGAGGGAGAGACTGTTCAGACCACAGATAAGAAACTGCGTATTATCAGGTGAGGTGTGAGAATTCACTATAGAGATAGCTGAGAGCACTAAAAGTTTTTTTTTTATTTATAAGTATTAAGATCAAAGGTTGAAGATGTAGTTAAAGAATGTGTAGCTCAACAGAACAACAGAAGACAGGTGTCTAAACTCCAGATATATAGACAAACTGGCTCTTAGTGTCCCAGTGGGAGAAAGAAGGAGGAGTATAGTTTTCAAACTGTCTCTAACTTTAGCCTGAAATCTTAGTTGGAGTTTCTCTGTGTCTGGCACACAGCTGCAGTCAGTGAGGACTAGGAAGGCAAGAAGAGGAGAGGCGTCTCCTCCGTGCCTTTCTTTTCACAAAATGCAAAACATTTATCTGTTGATCATGGCACAAAAACTTTGCTCACAGTTTCTCTAACTTTGATGCTCATTGGATACGTTCAGGCTCAGCAGAGAGGTAAAGTTTCATGTGGTGTGTGTGTCCTGTTTGCGTGTGTTTTCTCAATACAATGGCACTGTCATTACTGCTGCTGCCCCAGATATCAAATACAACATTTTTTTCTGACAGCCGAAAACAACAGTGAAGAACGAATATGCCCTGTGCATAATGTGTCCCTCTGTGTTTTTCAGTGTAAAATGTAACTTTTTAAATTTAACTCTAAGCTTGTACTGGACCATAGCCAGTAATCGTATGTTCTCTGCTTTATTGGATGCTCTAATAGCCACATAAGATTTTACAATTTTGTGAACACACAATGTAACAAGTATACTTATAGTGGTCTTCACATTCATTTCTGTTGTAATCCATATAACCTGTTTCCTTGACTTGTGCTTAATTTGTTTCCGGCTGGACAGTCACTTTGGATGTTATGTAGTTATTCAGCCCATTATACTCTTTTCACTGTATCCGTGTACTGTATAATTCTAGGCTTTAAAAGTTAGTGGCCCAATCTTATTGATGGCAACTGCAGATTCCCTACTGTGGTATAAGAAGGAAAGCAGAGTTGTAATGCTACGATGATACTTGTAATTACACAAGTAGTATAGTGAATAGAGTGGACGAGCAGAGTGGATGACATCCCTCGTAGAGCTTAAAGGGTGTCAGAAAGTTTTATAGATTTGTAATTTACTTCTATTTAAAAATCATCATCTTCCAGTACTTATCAGCTGCTGTATGTCCTACAGGAAGTGGTGTATTATTTTTAGTCTGACTAAGTGCTCTCTGCTGCCACCTCTGTGCATGACAGGAATTGTCCAGAGTAGTAGAGGTTTTCTGTGGAGATCTGCTACTACTCCGGACAGTTCCTGTCACAGATAGAGGTGGCAGCTGAGAGTACCGTGTTATAAAAAATACACCACTTCCTGCAAGACATACAGCAGCTGCTAAGTACTAGAAGACTTAAAAAAATAGAAATAAAAATCTGTATAACTTTCTGATAGAATACCTGTTTAATATCCTATTGAATATGCTGGTAGTAAACATGATTTTTTTTTATGTGACTACCCGATAGAAGTTACTAGCAGAGATGCTTGGTGCTTGGAAAAGCTGGATGCAGTCTTGGAAAACTGAGAGAAGTTTCCCAGGACTGGATCCACCTTTTCCCAGCACCTGGGAGGAGCGACACGGAGCGAAGTCAGTTAAAAGGCAGCAGCAGGCTTATGAGTGAGTTGCAGCGATAACAAAATGCTTCGCTTCACTATTACTGCAAATTCTCTAGTTACTAGACCTAACTGAAGAATGTATGGCATATCCACATGATATGCTATAAGGGTACAAACCCACTTGACGTATTTGCTGCGTGAATCAGTCTTAAAAATAAGCAGGCAAAACGCAGGTTGGCTTTATACGATTGTTCTGCGTTAAAATACGCAATTGCGTATATTTGAAGCGTGAAGCTACATGCGTTTTTCGCACAGATTGTTAACAACTGATGCTTTGCTAACAACAAGCTTCACGCTTCAAAAATACACAATTGCGTATTTTAACGCAGAACAATTGTATAAAGCCAACCTGCGTTTTGCCTGCTTATTTTTAAGACTGATTCACGCAGCAAATACGTCAAGTGGGTTTGTACCCTAAATGTGTGATAGATGGGGCCCCACCTCTGGAATCCACACCTATCTACAAAACAGAACTACCCCGACCCCTTTACTTTAAGGCACAGACTGAAAGGACAGGTGTCCGGTATTACATTCTGTTCAGTCAGTTGGCATTCAGGTGGTGAGACTGAACAGAACAGTGGCTGGGATTATGGCAACATCTGATCTTGCTGTGTTGCACTGTTTCTGTAGCTCACCTAGAAATGGAGTTATGGAAATGGCGTAACACATTGGGCTCCACTCCTTTTAACTTTTATTAGAGTTGTCCTTGTCTGGACATGACCAGCAGTCTGCCACCTCACCAGGTTGGAAAAGGGTCGTTGGGCAACATTTCACATTGTGACAATGAATGTCAGGGACATAGCTATGGGATGTGCAAATGGTGCAGAAGATATTAATCATGTGTAATAGATGGCTTTTAGGGCCCATTATTGTGTCTCTGGAGGATGCAAAAATTCTTACTGTGCTGCCAACATCTGTCCAAGTTGGATGTGATCACATGCAGATCATTGCAATGAAATCCTGAATATGTCACCTCTTCAGAACACTATACAAATGTTTCCTGTCTAAAGTGAATCTGTCCCTACGCCTATGGTGCCTGAAATGGGGGAAGCATAAACTAGTGACAGAAGTGCTGAACAGAAGGGTGTATTACATTGTTCTCTTTAGCCATTCTCCTGATATGCTGGAGAATGGGCTTTACAGTATGTCGTGCCAATCCCTCCGCCCGCTAACTGCTGATTGACAGCTGTCTTCCTATATACAGTATAAAGGACAACTGCCAATTAGTGTATGGTGGGAAGAGGGAGATGGTGCTCATGAATATCGAAGACTACTGAGCACATGCACATTGGGGAGAGGACTAGTATGTGGTGCTCAGAGTCCATGTTATTAAGGAGGATATCTCCAGAAAAGATTCTCTGAGCCATTGGTCTTGGGGAGGATGTGATGATGTAAGTGGTGTTATGTATGATCTTGTGTTGGTCATAGGAGTCCCATGGCTCAAAAGGCAGTCTTCAGGCAGTCCTGGTATTCTGCTGCCTAGTGGCAGGCATGTGCTCTATATGGGGAGACTGTGTGGCTTCCACTTAGATAAGCAGGGTGAATGTAAATCACATAAGACAGCTGAATGACTTACGCAGAATATCTGCTGCACCAATCACCCCTGTTGGTAAAGTTCATTGCATTGTCATGACTATAACTGATAAACCTTGGTTTTGAGCTATGGCCATCGGCTATGGCCATTGCGGCAGAAGTTACATTCTTGCTAGTTGAGTTTACCAGTATCTTATCAGTTATCTCCTTGCCTTGCCAGTGATTGACAATCCTATCCTCCTGTCTTAAGCCCCTATTACTCAGCACGACTGGAGGAGCAAACTAACACTGTCAACGCTAATTTGCTTCTTGTTCCCTGCTTGCTGCTGCCCCCACTGCATGCGGCGGCAGCGAGTGGGTAAGACCAGGGGAGGCCGCGGGGAGCTGTGGGGGGCTTCTTAGGTGATCGCTACATCGTCCGGGCAGCCCATAGAAGATAGCGGCCCATAGCGGTCTGCTGCTGCTGCTCCTATTCGGTGGAGCAACGGTAGCAGATTGCTGCTATCAAAGTCGTTTGTCTTTAATGTCGTTCAAGTCGGCTGATTGTTGCCTTCTATTACATGGGGCGATTATTGGACGTAACGGCGAATAATGGTTCTGTGTGATAGGGCCTTTAGTTCTTGTCTGTCTGCCCCAATCACCTCTGAGACGGGACCTGGTTTCCTTTAAGGCTCAGTCATTTACTGAGCCTACTGCCTGCTATAGTGTTCACCTTGTGTGCCTATACTCACTTCTTATTCTTTGCTAGCTATCCTGACTTATTGGTTTCCTGACTTTGTCTTGTGCCCCTGACTACGTTTTTGCTTTCTGATTTGGTCTATATTTTGGTTCTCTGGTTTATGACTCTTTGTGTGTATCTGTCCTTGCCTCGTAACTGTCTTGTATTTGTCTTGTGTCCGGTTACACCTATTTTAGCCAAGGAACGTCTCCAAGTTGCCTTTTGTCTTTTAGAATACGTTGAGGCAAGTAGGCAGGGGCAGCATTAGGGTTGCACTTGTCTCTGTGTCTTCTCTCTGTGTACCCTGACTAGTCCTGACACCCATACAGGAATTTCAGCTGTGACCAACTGCTGATCAGCCAGACAAAACTGCTTAGCTGAATGCAGATTGTCTGACACAGCAGGTACTTAGAAACAATACCCTTAGCATGGTAATGTAGAGCATTCCGTAGTGGGGTAGTGTAGAGCATTCCGTGGCATGGTAATGTAGAACATTCCGTAGCATGGTAATGTAGAGCATTAACACAACAAGAAGTTACGCAACGCCTTAAAAACATTAAAATCCATAAGTCACCAGGCCCAGAAGGTATCCATCCTAGAGTTTTGCAAGAATTAAGTACTGTGTTATACAGATCCTCATTCCTAATATTTAAAGATTCTATAATGACAGGGACTGTTCCACAGGAGTGGCGCATAGCTAATGTGGTACCAATATTCAAGAAGGATTTTTCTCCCTGTGGTGGGGTGGTTTTTTTTGCCTGAACCTGATGGACTCATTCCCTAGGTTGAACCTGATGGACTCTTGTCTTCTTTCAACCTTATTAACTATGTTACTATGTTACTATGTAGCATGGTAATGTAGAGCATTCTGTAGCGGGGTAATGTAGAGCACCACAGAAATTACTGTATAAGTGATGGTCAATGTGTATACATCAATAGCCATGCACACAGCCCTATGTAAACTGTGCAGAGTAGTGTGATGGCCCCAGTCCCGAAATATTGCACCTCTACCATATGATTGGCAGTGACTATATCTGAATGCTGTAAGATTTCCAGGCACAGCATTTCACAACAACATGAGTTTATGACCTGCCGCCACTAGGGGTCTTTTTGTGTGAACACCAACCAATTGTAAGTAAATGAAGCCTTTTGCGTTTTCTGAATGTATGTTGTGATATTGCATTAACTCGGTTTCGCAAGAAATTGGAGATAATGTAAATGTGAACACAATTGTAAATTTTTTGGGGGTGGGGAGTGCACATCTGTTCCATTCTAAGAAGAGTTTATGGGGGAGATTTATCAAAGGGTGTAAAATTTAGACTGGTGCAAACTGCCCAAAGCAACCAATCACAGCTCCTCTTTTCTTTCAGCACTGCCTAAAGCTGAGCTGTGATTGGTTGCTGTGGGTAGTTTGCACCAGTCTAAATTTTACACCCTTTGATAAATCTCCCCCTATATGTATAATGCATGCTCTGATATCTTAACAAAATCGAGAGTTTAAATTCATGCCATGTTCCCAACAATCTGTACTATCCTCCATAATAGTCTATCTAGGGTGATGAAAGATGACCTGCAATTAAACATTCGGAAATACACATGTAATTGTTATGTTTATGGACATTGCTATTGTTATTACTATGTAGCAGTGAGGATTTGGTGGTTAAAGCAGACATTTTGGGGACATGAGGAGAAACTAAATTCCATTGTCAACCAAAATGAACCTGTGGCATGTTCTATAACTGTAATACTCATTCTCAAGAGTTTATTCTGTGGTTTCTATGTTGTGGACTTACTGTATCTTAGCCTTTATGGCTGTATGAGTCCTTCTCAGCTATATAATTATAATATGACAGAAGTGTTTATTTTGGTACAAGCTGGTACAAGTACCGAAAACCTGCAATCCAATGGATTACACTTTTAGGCAATGTTCACACAACATAAAAATAATAGCAAAATACAGCCATATTTGGATAAATACGGCCTGGAATAATGAACATGATCATTTTTTCAGGCTGTATTTATCCGAACACGGCCGTATTTTGCCCTTATTTTTACGTTGTGTGAACTAGGCCTTAGTGTTATTTGCTCACAGAAATGCATGTGTTCATTGTTTATGGATACTCTGCATGTAAACATTGTGGCTTCTAAATTCACATACAGTATTCTGCTTCTTAGGGTACAAACTGAAGCACATCAGAGTATGCAAAAAAAGTTCAGATAAATGGACTTCACTGCAATTGCAACAAAGGCTGGTAAAGGAAAGTTTGAGGAAGTCTTGTTCTTTGGTAAAAATCAATGACTTCAGTAAAAGTAGCTGAAAGACAAATGGTGAATACATATTTCGCCTTGATGGAAAAAGAGACTTCTTTTAGAACTGAAATGAAAACATTTGCTTTAGGGTACAAACACACCGTATACACAGCAGATACGCAACAAATACGCAGCAAATACACAGCAGATTTGTTTAGATTTATGCTGCGTTTTTTATTTGCTGCGTATTTGCTGCGTTTTGCTTAAGCAGTAAATCGCTCAGCTTATACGGTGTGTGGGTTTATACCCTTAAAGCGTAACTGTCTTTTTTTTTTTTTTTTTAAAGAAATCAACAGGGGTTGTGATCACAAGCAGTTTTTCAGATACTTTTTATAAATATATATTTTCTATGTTTAAATCAATATAATACACACGGCCAAACTGTGCTCCATGCTTCCTCTATGTCCATAGTTTCTCTTTTCGCCGTTCAAAAAAGAGACTCAAAAAAGTCTTAGGCTGGTCGCGGAGCTCTGATGCGGGCGTAGTGTGAACATAGTCCTTTGTGCCCTTACACAAGGGAAGACACCTGTGCATTATGCAGGTTGTATATTAACTGAGGGCAATTAACTTTGGCTAATTATATTATTAACTTTGCTAACTATATTATCAGTTCTGCAGCTTACCAGGAGACAATGCTTTTTGTTATGTAACAATTCAGTCAGTATAATGTCACTGTGTGGTTACAGAGGTTTTGGAGGTTTTGGACAGGACAGCTGACCATACAGTGCGAGCACACCCTAGATTCTCTGCTACTGAATGTGGAAACATTGCAGCTATAGGCATGCACAGTGAAGGTAGACACCTGGTGACCATGACATTGATTTAAACATAGAAAACTTTAAATAATATAAAGCAAGAATATTGCAAAAATAAATAATATATATATATATATATATATATATATATATATATATATATATATTGCAACAGCAGTGCCTCTTTAAATATTAGGTTAAATATTAAGTTAATCCTAGCTCATTTCTATTTTAGAATTGTGGCTGCCACTCTGTAAGCTTTTTCTACTGATATTTTCCACTCTCAGTGTAATTATACTACTACCTATGGACAAAATAATGACACATTTTCATACTCTAAAATGGTACAGAACATTTTCCTAAATATTTATTGTTTAGGATCATGTTTATATTGAGAATCTGAGTTGTTCTACTTTGTATTATTTTTTGGCAACAAACTTTTCATTTGAATCTTTTGCGAATAATAAGTCATGACCATCAGCTGGAAAATGTCCTCTAACAGGGATTCTGCAGATACTTAAAACAATAGCTATCTCATTTTACCCATAGTAGTTTATTTATATGCTCTTCGTGTTTATTTTGATCCTTTGCATAGTTATCCTTTTTCCATTCTACTTTGAGCTAATGACAGCACCATAGCCTTTATTGGAATGATGTGTATATGTATCTATGTGTATAAACAAACACAATGGGAGGAGTAAGGCCCTTTTCACATCATGTTTTTACATTTTTGGAAGGGTATTTGTTTTCTCTTGGTAACAAGAGGATGCAAAAGGACATATATCTTTTTCTATTCCGTTGGCATTCACTTTTATGTTAAAGAAAAACAGGATCGGTTTGGATCCTGTCCTTAAACATTACAGAAAAGACTTCATTTTTTTTATATATTTTATATATATTTTTTTTTTTTGCGTGATTTTTTTTTTTCAATCAAATCAACTAGTGTCAGATTTTTAAATTACTTCTATTTAAAAAATCTCAGGTTTTTCGGTACCTATCAGCTGCAGTTTGTCCTGCAGGAAGTGTTGTATTCCTTGCTGCCACATCTGTCCATGAAAGGAACTGTCCAGAGCAGTAGTGGTTTCTTAAAGGCTTTGCTACTGATCTGGACAGCTCCTGACATGGACAGAGGTGGCAGCGGAGAGCCCTGTGTCAGACTGAAAATAATACACCACTTCCTGCAGGACATACAGAATTTAGTTGCACACCAAATTTGAGGTAGCTTTGCTTGCTTTACTTTCTAAATCCAAGCTCTGAGTTCATTTCTTGGGGACTCTGGCACTGCTTGATTACACACCAGCATCCAGACAATAGCTTTTGTGGGTTCACTGCATGTTTTGACTTAGGTTAGACAACATAACACACAAAAGTCATTTGTGCTAACATTTGTACAAACAGTTGTAGTCTCGTCATGGCTTGAGTACCCAAACCTACAGTTACTATGTCCCACTGCAAGATTACCCAGGGACAGCCTATATCAGCTGTTGCTGACAGACCTGCCAGAAACAGTATTGCAATTTATCATACAGTGTCAGATAATGAGTAATATAGGAATTGGGCTATTAACTTCCCCCCTCCCCTGCCATATCTGTCAGCACTGAAGCCCAATTTGTCGCTCCTCGGCCAATCATTGTCTATATTGCAAGGGGTGATATCTGCTGATTGGGCAAATATTCTGTGTAGTAGGGCTCTTAGACTAAGAGATACTCAAAACTGTCTAACTAGTGTGAACTAGTCAGTCTAGTCAGTCTAAGAATTACACAGCATCAACTCCACAGCATAAAATGTGACGTATACAATCTGCAGCAAAAAATCTGCAGTGTGAACAGTACGTGTGAACATATCCTATGAGTATGAAGTAACTAATCACAGCAGATCCCAATCTCTAGATAAAATGGTATAAGTTGTCAATAAAATGGGATTCTCTCACTCAACAAAGCCATGCTCCATTAGGTCCACCAAGTTGTTGATTTTTAGATGATCTGTTAGCTTCTTTCTTTAGAGAAGTGTCCATTATTTTTTACCACTACATATATTAAGCTAACCGGCCTGTAATTACCGGCTTCTTCTCTACTACCCTTCTTGTGGCTTGGTATAACATTGGCTGTTTCCTGTTAGAAAGAATTGGTTATACAGATCCATAAAGGGGAAACTAATCGAATATTGCTGTTCTTTAAGAATTCTAGGGTGGGCCCATCTAGACTCATTGCCTTATTCACCCTTAAACTGGCAATTACCTCTAAAAATTGGCCTCTAAAAACCTTGCAGCTGGAGTCAACGCGATGTCCAACCATACTGTGAGTGTGAAAGCCCCCTTCTGAAACACTGAGAAGAAAAGACTATTCACATGGTCAGTGACCACCTAATCTCATGAAAAAATGTATTCTCTCCATTTTTTCTTTGTAATCCCACAGTTTTTCTTCTTTTTGTCCACATATATATCTGAAAAAGATTTAAGTCCAGCCCTTAACAGATTTGGCCATTTCTTCCTCTTTTGAGGCTTTTGCAGCATTTATAAGCTGTTTTGGTTTTCTCCTATATAATTTTACATACCAGTCAAGCTATACTTGCAGTCTCTTTATATCTCTTATATTTTTTTTCCTTTTACTATAGCACTTACAATGCTTGTAAAGCACAGTTGTTTTTTCTTCCTAAAGAAGATTTTTTTTGTTGAATGATGATGGTTAACAATGGAACATTTTACTTTTTGCTGTGCCCCCTGACTTGTGTCCATGTCAAATAAAAATCAATTGCAAAGAAATTGGAAATCAAACAAACCATTTATGAAACTTGTCAGTGTTTTATGTTTAATACAACAATTTAGCAAGCTTGTTCTCTTCTGATATGCTGGTCTTTTCCTCCCATTGATAACAGCTCGTTGTTTAGGTTACCAACTACCACAGAAGTGGGCTGGCTGGTATATACATAGCTAGAGTATATACTCACACACACACACTACTTACAAAAAGTTAGGGATATTTAGCTTGTTGGGGACATTTATGGAAAAGGTTAAAAGGTCCCTCTACAGTAATATTATATAATGAAAGTAGGGCATTTAAGTAGAAGCAAGCAATGGCGATTTCTTCATCTCAAATAATTTACTGAACAAAAGCCAACAACAGTGGTGGGTACACCACAACAGAAAATGTCACTCTCTCAATAACTTGCCCTTGAGCATCATTTACAGTTTGACAATGACATCTCATTGCTATCCACAAGTCGACTTATTGTCTGCTGAGGCATGGCATCCCACTCATCTTGAAGGACAGCCTTCGGGTCATTGAGGTAAAGAGGCTCTGCATGGTTACACTGTAACACCAACACCACCAAAGGCAACAGTGGCTGATGCAAGCTCTTTTTCAATGCTGGACAAGGGACTTGTGGGTGCTAGTCAGTGAGCTAGAAAACAAGCTGCCAATAAATGGAGAGAAAGAGTTGCGTACCCTGAAAAAGAGGCAAGTTGCTAAATGAATGTATTAGCAAAAACTTATTTTAAACTTATTTATTATTTGAGATGAGAATTCCCCTTTAAATAACAATGTCTATTCTTGACCATAGCAACTAATCAGAGTTCAGCATTTATATATTAATGAGCTCTGGTAGAATGAAAGCTGAGCTTCTTACGGTTGCTTTGCGCAATAAAGAGCATTCTTACTATAAGATTGCTCTACGTTTTTACTCCCAAATCTCACTCACTTAAAGGCATCTAATCTGTTGATATGTCCCTACAGTGCACTGTTTTCGTGTAGTTTGTAGTTAAATCCCTAGGCTAATGAGGATATTTGGTGCACTGGGGGTGCATCAATACACGTTGGCTTTCCCTCCCCCTGCCTCTCTGTCTACTGATATTCATTAAAAGGGGTGGGCTGGTCGGAGGAGAATCAGTTTATTGGTGGTGGTAGCCCCGATCCAGTGCACCAATCCACCTCATTAGCATAGAGATTTAACTGCAAACTACAAAAAACAGCACCGAAGATGAAGGTAAGAAACTTATCTTCATCCTCAGTGCTCTGTGCCCTATAGGGACACTATTTTTTTTTTATTATAATCAGAACTGCATGTATTCTCCAATCATGGATAGGAAAGGTAACCAATAAATAACCAGAATATGTATGATGAACATCTGAAGTATGATGAGTAACATGCCAAAAGATCTGGTTACTTTAATTTCCCTTTATTAGCTATGACTTCTAGCATAGACAATTTCTAAAAACAGTGATCAGTGTCTGTAGACTTGACATACCATTAATCCCGAAATAGGATGTCATGTTGCAAGGAACCATTTTTAGCCCTGAGTGATTTATATGTGAGCTTTGTTTCATGGGGATGTGTTATAAGCAGTATGGTATGTGTGTTTTAAGAGTTCTGTTTAACACATTTAGCATCCTTGACTAAGTTATAATCTTTGCATTTTGTTTTAGTTAAGAAAATGACTATTTCTCCTGCATAAGTAGAGAGAGCAAGGTCACCTTTAACAGGGAATGTGACACCGCTGTAGGAGTTACACAATGTTTTATAGGGCTCTTCTAAATGTAACTCATTTGTCTATTCGTATTTAAAGTGGTTCAGCACTCTCCACATGTAAATTGTTGGATGAGCATGCTTTGTTTGTGCTAAAGCCTCTTCATGTCCCAGCTTTTGCGCAGATCTGAATAAGCTTTCACAATTCCCGCACACATGCTTTCCATCATCAGAAACAGACAGCGCGACAGCTCTCCAACAGCATATCCCTTTATTATGTTTGAAGCAATTATGTTTTTTCGGAATAGAAAGACAACCCCTAATTGTGTCCAACTGTTTATATGTCTCTCATTGGTCATTTAATATTGTGTAATGGCATTTTTATACCCAATTTGTTTATTTATGTACCTATTATAACTTGGATTATGTGAAAGACAGTCTGGATGTCCTAATAACTCCCACGCCAGCTGTAAAGAGCTAAAGTGATAACTGCTGGAATAACAGTAATGATATGACTAACGACTTCCATTTCCCATATCTCATCTTCTTATTATTCGAGCAATTATGACTATTAGCCAACTGCCTCAGCCACTAGTTGCATGTCCCATTGTATTGTTTACCTTGTCCAGGGCTAATGTAACATATTTTCTAAATGATTTGATATACAATATGCTATACTTCATGTTTTGCCACTGTTCAATAACAGAGATGAGCGAGTATACGCATTCGAGCTCACTTCGCATGGTACCTGAAACCACTCGATACTCGAGGCATGTTTGGCCTCTTTAAACAGCCAATAAATATGTGGGGAGGGGACAGGGAGGTCCTGCTACTTGGCAGTTCTATTGGTTGCTGTCATATCAGTGATTGGACGGCTGCATCAGGTGACCAGGGTCTATATAGAGGTGGGAGGTGAAGCACTCAGCACTTGGGGTACGTCTGTTCACGCAGGATGCGGGCTGTCGGAACACTGTAGAAGGAGGGCGCCACAGCCTCACTCAGTCCTCCGGTCTTGCAAAACGCTCTCAGACCAAGTTACTTGTAATCCAAGGTCTCACTGTATTAGCTGCAGACAGTGTCAGATAGATGATAGTGAATGCAAGTTATACATACCAGTGTAATAGCTGGAAAGCAAGGCAATGCCAATCTGCTGATGTGCTGCAGCAACGATCGCTTCCATTTTTTACTATCGCTTCCTCTGTCACTTGAGTAATGTTCAGGGTTTGGCTTAAACGTGCGATCTGAAGAAAAAGATTGGTGCTGAAAACCGAGCCAGTCCTGTGTCTCCATCAATTAAAGCAGATCATGGATACAAGCGACCTCTTTTGCTTTGGATTATATAACAGTAACAAGCATTACATTGACATCCCATCAATTTCTACTTCCCAATAGCTGAAGGAGATTTTAACATTTCTGCCTGGTTTCCCTGAAGCATGCATGTTAATCATTGCAGGTCCCAGCAGAAAGGTCCCCTATAATCAGCTTATTTTCAGGGAACACTTCTAACAAAATAGGTATTGTCCACAAGGCACAACTTCTTTAACCCCTGAAAGGTTCATACAAAAAATTATTGTAGTTGTCCTGTTTATTTCCAATGTTAAAAAAAATGTAGTGGATGGGCATTTCTTAACTGCTTGGCTATGTTCACATATATTAAAATAATAAGAAAATATGGATATAAAATTGTGTGAAAAATACTGCAGTTTTTTCTAATGTGCTTCATTGATGTCTATGGGAAATTGGCTGTAAGTGTACGCAGAGGGAAAACAGATGTAGTTAAGTTTTAAGCCTGCAGTCACTCTTGTACCCCCTGACATTACACACAGGAGGACATCTGTGTCCTGTAACCCAAACTGATGTGACCCCAACAGTTTTTTAAAAAAACTTTTTAATCCTATTTTTTTTTTAAGAATTTGACATTATAATGCCATTTTGCATCACCACTGACCTGTTTTACTCAATACGACAATTAAAAATATTGAATCCATATGATTCAGTGTAACAGCTGATCAGCATGAAAATCTAGTTATTCTGATGTATAACTTAAGTGATGTGTCCAAATTCTTACAATTCAGAAAAGTCATATGGACATTAGTAACAGATTACATCATCTGAGCTAGTCCCTAAAGGAACATATGTTACGCGCTAAGAAAACATATAGATTGGAAAAGAAAGAATAGTTTCTTATTCTGCAAATGCTGAATGGAAGAAAAGAAGTATATATTCCATAAATTAAGTAAATAAATAAAGGACAAGCATATCTTTCCACTGTTCAGTACCTGGAACATCTGTTGAGTACAATGAACATCTGTGCAGTGGTAGGATGTTATTTGCAAATAAGACGTGGGAATTAATATGTTGAACAGGACAGCAGGAATGTATCTCAAAGCACCAACTAAATAATGTTTTACTGTAAGTAAGTTCGTTTTCAGAGAATACTTGGATTCCAAATGCAAATATGATCTGTGCAAACAATAGCCACACACATCAGAACTGAACAGACTAGATATTCCTCCCATTGAAAATCATTTTTCAGATTCCATAGTAATTTGGTTTCCAAGAATTATGGACTGTGGTGCCAGGATTTCGCTTTCTCGAATATCTTATCAGTCTTTGGTTGCTAGATTAGTATCTGAAGTTTTGGATTGAGATTAAAAACTCAAAACAATTTTGGGCTGAAATCATTATGGAAGTTAGTTTCACAGCGCATACCAAAGTTTCAAAACTAATGGTATTTCATACATCTGGTCAGAATAGAATCTGACATATAGATAGACCATGCAGAACTGGAATTTTGTGTTGTGCATTTATGTGAAGGTTTTCTTTTAACTCTTTTTTTATAGGGTGTGAATGAAGCCGGGGGCCAGTATGCACACTGAAGCGCCATTCCTAAAGGGGCACTTAGGTCCCACTCCCTATGGTTTTTGTCTGTTTGTTTGTTTTCATGGCATTCACTAGAGATCAGCGAAGCAGCCAGAAATTTGTTTTGTGAGCGTCGTAAATTTTCAGTCAAACTCGTTAAAGAGGTTGTCCAGCATTTTTTCTTATTGGAAATGTGAATAATTTGTAATCTGCCCCTTTCCCTTAATGGTTTTCTCTAACCTTTTCTCGCCTCTGTGGCCCTGGGCCTCCTCCTCTGTTGCTGCTTTTTGGATTTGTGTTTGTTTACATAAAGAACTTCCAGGTCACAGGGGTCAGCAGTGACATCACAGCTCTTCAAGCCTGTAGCTCCACCCCCTCCTCTCTGAATATAGCAGGCAGGGAAATGTCTGTATTACTACAAGTGTCCTTTGAGCAGCATGGTGGCTCAGTGTCTGCCAATTGCTTATATTATCAAATCAACTAGTTTTTTTTACTTCTTTTATCTGTTGTAGGACTACAAACCCCAGCACACATGTACATGTTAGGAGTTGTATTCCTGCATTACATATACCCTACAGTAGCAATACTACTGGTGGGTGGGGCTCTATGAGGCAGGATTCTGCTGCAGGTTTACCTCAGCAAGAAATAGATAAAATGGTGACTGCCATGAGGTGAAGTCTCCTCTCTCCTCTCCATATTACACACAGCAGCAGCTCTGCCCTAACACTGTACATCTTTACAGTACAATAATAACAATATAGGGGAAGATTTAGCAAAGCCTGTGCAGAGGAGCAGTTACCCATAGCAACCAATCAGATTGCTTCTTATTTTTTAAAAAGACTTTGAAAAATAAAACCTATAATCTGACTGGTTGCTATGGGCAACTGCATCCCTGTTCCTCTGTACAAGTTTTGATAAATCACCCCCATAGTTCCTTTATTCACTGTTTATAGCTCCAACCTATGCTGCAGTGCTGTACAGAGATTGCAGTCTGTCATGCTGTCCTTACTGCTGCAGTTTCTTTTGGGCTCAGATGTCAGATGTTAGGGGTGGGGCTAGAGACAAGTGGATGCATAACCTCGCCCACCTGATGACTCACTGTTCCCTCTCCGGCAGGAACAGGAAACAGAAAGGAAACGTGACATCACAGGAAGTAAACAAAACACAGGCAGAGGGGTCATGTGACTAAGCCTGAGAACACAGTAAGCGCTCTAAATAAAAAATAGAAGTGTATGTAAAATATGCAACACCTACAGAAGTCAATGCAATGCTAGTTTATTAAATATCATAAGTACTTTTGAGTGCTGCGATACTTGAGCGAATGGTGAGCATGTTTGCTAACCTCTATTTTTTACCTTAAATTCCCACTCTTTAGCATTTGTAGATGTATTGTATATTAGATAAAGTCCAGCCTTAAAGAGACTCTGTAAGAAGGTTTATTCTGCTCGATCTAACAACAGCATAAACTATTGACTACTCCTCCGTATTATGTGTGTGCTCAGTAGTGCTGGATATTCATGAGCATCAACACACTCTGCCTAGTTGATGCTGATTGGCAGTTGTCTATCTTTGCAGCCTATAGGCAGACGTCTGTCTTTCAAGCAGCACCAGGAGAAGAGGGGGTGAGGGGTGGGGGGAGTGGTGTGGCACAAACCTCATTACCCTTTATATCAGGAGAAGGACTGAACAGATCGATGTAAGTAATACATTGTTCTTTTCAGCTTTTCTGTCACTAGTTTATGCTGTCCATATTTAAAACAGTATAAACCTAGTGACATATTCCCTTTAAATTTTCAACCTGCATATTTTAAACATTTTGCTTTCCATGCTCTCTGTAATTTCTTTACCCTATACTGTATTGTTTGGGTATGCTTGGAACTTCTTTGCATGCAGCTGGAAATATAACACTATGACTCCCAACATCTCTATCATACTGTCTCAGAGAGTGATTGCAGCATCAGTCCTTCCCGTTTCCTCGTCTTCAGTTACTGTGTTACATACAGCCTATAGGTTGTTGCTCCAAATAGGTACAAATAGTGGGGATAAATGGCAGTGCTTTCGCAGAACTGCACATTTCTATGTTGATCTCCTGTCACAGACCCTTACTCAAACCATGGTCTAAAACTATATACAGTATATATTTTTTTTTCATGTGAGGCTAAATAACTGCAATTAGAATTATTTCCTGCTCCATAGACTACATGCCAGCTAAAACAGATGCTTATCCATACACAATTCCTTTGACAATTGTGTGTAATTGCTGTGCTCTCCAAGCTATTTTGTTCCACCAAAAAATGAAAACAGCTGCAAATCTGGTTTTCGTGTGTTATATAAACAAATGGAAAACTCTAAGACTAGTTTTGACTGTCTATTGTGATAAAATGACTGCTTCAGTACCAAACTATTCATTATCAAGGCCTAGATATCTTGGATGTAGTAATTAAACAGATGTGTTTACTCATTCCTACTTTGAGGGCCCCTGATGACGTGCTTTACAACCGAATACTGGCTTTATAAGAGAATATCCAACCAACATTTCCTTAAAAAAAATCTAATCAAAATTAAAAGGGTTACTCTCAGGCCTTAAAACACTGGTATATATGACATGTTTCCATAAGCACTACTAGTTAATAGGGCCTTATTGTAAGGGACCCTAGGACCTGGATCAAAGACAGGGAAAGACAGTATGAGACCAGTAGTATTCCTCATGCAGCTAATATGCCCCACTCCATAGTTAGTCTCCCTGATAGGTAGCATCTCCTTTGGATAGTACCCCCATGTAGCTAATCCCCCATGTAGGTATTCTCTCTGGTAGGTAGGCATTCCTGTGATATTCCCCATCTAGGTAATCCCACCTTGCATTTAGCACCCCCTCCAGGCAATCCCCTTTAATAGTTATCAACTGCCTCCCCAGCAGGCACCCCCCTGGCAGATATCCCCCCTAGTATGTAGTATCCCCCAATGTAGTAGGACCCCACTGTAGGTAGTCCCCTTGTTAGTTAACCTCCACCCCTCCCTCCCAGTAGATATCATCCCACATGTTAGGTTAGTTAGAACCCCCTTCCCCTAGGTAGGCTCTGTGTAAAAAAAAAAAAAAAAAAAAAAACAACAACAAAAACACATACTCATCTGGTTTGCTTTGCCCTACAGTGTGACATCACTCATGAGTCCCAATGCTGCCTGCTCCCACAGAGAGATTGGCAAAGAGAGAGCAAATAGCTCCTTGCTGTGTCACAGTTAAAAGGCACAGTGTACATGGGCCTGGGCGGTGGAGGGGCTCCTGGATGACTGAGCAGACACCACTGTAAATATGGGAGCTTCCGGCCATGGGCCCCACGGGATCTAAGGACCCTGGGCGACTGCCTAAACTGCCTATATTACAATTGCAACTGTGCACATAAATGTCTTGGGCTAGCCTTTATTCCTTCTGGGTTTGAGACATTTATGTCTACAGACGCCCCTGGGCAAAGGCAACTATCCATCACTACTCAGTCTAAACTATCTGCAGCCCAAGACTGAAGCTACAGTAGCAGAAGAACCCAGGCAGGTGTAGTAGAAACCTGTCAATGACCACACTGAAATTGCTGGAATGAGACACAGTTCAAACTGGTACAAAGGAGACATACAATTCAGGTGCTGAATCATAGCCAACACCAAAATCATGGCCATGTACCTTACGAGTTGGGATGAGCGAACTGGCCGAGGTTCGGGTTCGTATGATTCTGAACTATAGGCTTCTGATTCCCGCTATCTGCTCGTTCCGTGGAGAGGGTGGATACAGCCAAGGGACCGTCTAGAAAACTGGGATACAGCCTATGGCTATGGCTGTATCCAAGTTTTCCAGGCGGTCCTCAAGGTTGTATCCACCCTTTGTGCGGAGCGGGCAGACAGCGGGAATCAGAAGCCTATAGTTCAGGTTCATATGAACCCGAACCTCGGCCGGTTCGCTCATCTGTACTTACGAGCAGAGGACCATGCTGAGGTCAAAACAGGCACGGACATAACACCTATATTTAACACCTATAAAAAAATAAATAAATAAATAAATAAATAAATAAGAACTACCTGTTTGGTAGGAATTGGAATGAAACATCCCAAAATACATTCCAACTTATTTGTGTTTTCTTCATCAATCGCAGGGAAAGGCATAGAGGCAGCAGTGCAAGTAAAATAGAGCATGTCTTCCAAGTAATCTTTTATGTGCACAAGCTCTTTCTTGTATCACATAAAGAAGAATATCCTCTCTTGCATCTTTTCATCTACTTCTCCAAACACCCTCCAAACTTATAAAAAACAACGGAACCTCTAATAATTCATAACAAAATCTTTATTAATAAAACGAACATTATATAAAATGGTACAGAGGAAACAATGAATCACAACTGAAAGAGATGTTAAAAACAACGAACATACAAACGGGGGGTAATGCAGGTGGACAATAGATGAAGTATGAGCAAGACACAGGACACAGTATTACATCTAATGAAAGTCTAAGAACGCACCTATATGTCGCTCACAAAAAGAGCAAACACTCAAATAAAGACTCAGATAAATAACAAGAAGGCATTACCAAAGTGGTAAATGGTGAGACTGTCCACCAGCTGCCCCCACCCCGACGTATGTTTAGGCGACTGTTTCTCCAAACACTCTTAGTGTGAAACAGTGTGATGAGGAAGATTCAGGACAGGATATAAATTTTGTGCCTCTAAGCTGAACTATTCCTATGGTGTCCTAGTTAGGAGAAAGATTTGGTTTGTAAGACCTTCTCCATGCTTATCAACCGCGCAAAGAGGACAGGACCTGCCACTCAGCCGATCACTGGCTACACCAAGATTCTGTCTCGCCCAGTAATTGGCTGTGATCTGTGAAGGGAACCCTGCAAGTGGTTTTTAATTCCCTTGTAGCATCTGTATGATACACAGGAATTCCTATGTCCTCCAGAGGGAGATGTTCTTTCATCTACAAATTTTCCTTAACTAGAGTACTTGAGAATGGATTTTCCTAGTAATATGTTTAACCCCTTAACGACACGGGGCGTACATTTACGCCCACACAGCCTTGGCCTTGGCGCAAACGGGCGTAAATGTACCGGGCTAACGAGTTGAGCTTGCCCCAAAGCGGGTGAGGACCGGCTGCTATCTGCAGCAAGGCCCTCAACCTCAATGGCGGGCTGTCACAATTACGCGGCTGCCCGCCATTAACCTCTAAAACACTACGATCATGCCATTTAAATCATGGTGCAAAAAAAAGACACCCCATATGAACCCGTAGGTGAAAAAATAAAAACGCTATAAGAGTCACAATTTTAAATTCATCCATAGGGCAATTTATGCCTTTAATTTTGCTTTTCCTGGAGCGCCTGTACATTATTTGAGAAACTGCCCTAAATGTGATCTAGCTCGTGCTGATCTGCTTCATTGTATGTGGTCCTGCCCGAAAGTCCAGAGAGGTTGGTTAGAATGTGTAAAATTCATAAATAAGATTTGGGATTTCCATCTCACTCCTGATTTGATGTGCTGCCTTTTTCATTTTTTACCAACTTCACTACCCAGTGTCTCCTCAGGAAATACTTCACGCCGTGGTATGCATCTATCTATATTAGCATTCAAGAAATGCCTACTACGACATTGGCTTGAAGACTCTATCCCCTCTGTATCGGAATTATCCAACCAGCTCAAGGATTTTCTTTTTGTAGAGAGGTTGGATACCCAAAACACACCTGGTAATTGCTCCACATTTAGTTTTTTTCTCCACTTGGCGCAGATTCATTGAACGGGAATTATCTCCAACTGAGAGAACAAATGCTATGATGCAGTTCCGTGGTTCTGAGTGGTATAATAAAGAAGATATTCAAGGAACACTGGGCATACTTAGAATACATTAGTGGGGGGGGGGGGGGGGGATTGGCTGGTACCTATAGGCCGTTTGGCCCATTTACTCTTGCAATAATCTTGTTTCTGGCTGCAGTTAATAGTTTATGTTTGTTGTTCTTATTCTGTTTTACTTCAGAATGATATACTGTTTTCCTACTAAATTTATGGCAACAATGATTTACTATTACGTTTCACTCCCATATTTATTATAAACCTGAAACATCATCTACTATCTGGAGATATTTTACGTCTTTTCTGTAATTTTCATTGTTGCTGATATACTGTAAGAAATTGTAGGCATGATATTATTTTATTGTATTTAGATAATATCAAGGTTCTACTATTGTGAGCAATGTCTGTAATCCTAATTATTTTCACATGCTCCTTTTGAAATGTTTTCTTGCTTTTGCCTACTTAATAAAATATTGTTAAAAAAAATAAAATACATGATGTATATACATAGGACACATATAATACATGATGTTTATACATAGGACACATATAATACATGATACATATATGCATAGGACACATATAATACAGGATGTATATACATAGGGCACATATAATACATGATGTATATACATAGGACATATAATACATGATACATATATGCATAGGACACATATAATACAAGATGTATATACATAGGACACATATAATAGTTACATAGTTACATAGTTACATAGTTAATACGGTTGAAAAAAGACACATGTCCATCAAGTTCAACCAAGGAGGGGATGAATACAGGGAAGGGGGAGGGGTGATAGGTTCTATACATATGCATTTATATTATTTTGATCTAAGAACTTGTCTAGGCTGGTTTTGAAGCCCTCTACTGTTTTTTGCTGTGACCAGATGCTGTGGTAGACTGTTCCACAGATTCACAGTTCTCATGGTAAAGAAGGCTTGTCGCCTCCGGAGATTGAACCTTTTTTCTCCAGGCGGAGGCAGTGCCCTCTTGTCCTTTGAGGGGGTTTTACCTGGAACATCTTTTCCCCATATCTCTTGTAGGGGCCATTTATATATTTAAATAAGTTAATCATATCTCCCCTTAAACGTCTCTTCTCCAGACTAAACAAATGTGATTCTTTTAATCTCTCCTCATAACTAAGATGCTCCATTCCCCTTATTAGTTTAGTTGCCCGTCTTTGTACCCTCTCCAGCTCTAGAACATCCTTTTTATGAATCGGGTTCCAAAACTGGACGGCATACTCCAGATGAGGCCGCACCAAAGCTTTATAAAGCGGTAATATTATATCCCTGTCCCGAGAGTCCATGCCTGTTTTAATGCATGACAATATCCTGCTGGCCTTAGAAGCAGCTGACTGACATTGTGTACTGTTCTGTAGTCTATTATCTACAAGTACACCCAGATCCTTCTCCATCAGTGACTCTCCCAGAATAACTCCCCCCAGGACATATGATGCATGCGGGTTATTAGTACCCAGGTGCATAACTTTACATTTATCCACATTGAACCTCATTTGCCAAGTGGACGCCCAAACACTCAGTGTGTCTAAGTCATCCTGTAACATCTGCACATCCTCCATAGACTGTACTGTACTACAAAGCTTGGTGTCATCTGCAAAGATAGAAACATTGCTGTTAATTCCATTCTCAATATCATTAATAAACAAGTTAAACAGAAGAGGGCCCAGTACTGACCCTTGGGGTACACCACTTATTACCGGGGACCATTCGGAGTAGGAATCATTGACCACCACTCTCTGGGTACGATTATTAAGCCAGTTTTCAATCCAGTTACACATTAAATTTTCCAAACCAATAGACTTTAACTTACCCATCAGACGTCCATGAGGAACTGTGTCAAACGCTTTTGCAAAATCCAGGTACACTATATCCACAGCCGCGCCGCCATCCAGGCTTCTACTTACCTCTTCATAGAAACATATTAGGTTGGTTTGACAGCTTCTGTCCTTAGTAAAACCATGCTGGTTATCACTTATAATACTATTAGCCACTACATATTCCTGGATGTAGTCCCTTATAAGCCCCTCAAATAGTTTCCCCACAATGGACGTTAAGCTTACGGGTCTATAGTTACCTGGGGAAGTTCGAGAGCCCTTTTTGAAGATCGGCACTACATTTGCCTTACGCCAGTCCCTCGGCACAATACCAGTAAGCAAAGAATCACGGAATATTTCATACAAGGGTAGTGAAATTACAGAACTGAGTTCCCTAAGAACTCTGGGGTGCAATCCATCAGGCCCTGGAGCTTTGGTTACATTGAGTTTGTTTAATTTATCTTGGACCATATCTATAGTAAACCAGTTCAGTACATTACATGTGTTAGCAGCACTGGCCCCACCCACCTCAGTACTGGCCCCACCCACCACAGCTCCATCCTCTTTTGTATATACAGAACTGAAGAACCCATTAAGTAACTCAGCTTTCTCCTGATCCCCAGTTATTAATTCCCCGTCGCCATTATTTAGGGGTCCTACATGCTCTGACCTTGGTTTTTTTGCATTAATATATTTGAAGAATTTTTTGGGGTTTCTTTTGCTTTCTATAGCTACCTGCCTTTCATTGTGAATTTTGCTGCTTTTATTACATTTTTACAGGTTTTGTTGACTTCTTTGTAATGTTTAAATGCTACAGCTGACCCCTCTGATTTATATTTTTTGAATGCCCCTTTTTTCTCATTTATAGCCCTTCTAACCTCGGTTGTAAGCCATGTGGGATTGGATTTTAACCGTTTATATTTGTTACCCATAGGAATATATTTGGCAGTACAGTTATTTAATGTGGATTTGAAGATTTCCCATTTATTAGCTGTATCCGTATGTGACAGCAGCCGCTCCCAGTCTATGCCCTGAAGTTCTGCCCTTAACCCAGGAAAATTGGCCCTTTTAAAATTAAGAGTTTTTGCCCTCCCAACATGCTTTTCTTTTCTACACTTTAAGCTAAAAGTCACTATATTGTAGTCACTATTACCCAGGTGTTCACGGACAGTGACATCCCCAACCAGCTCAGCGTTGTTAGAAATAACCAGATCCAACAAGGCATCACTTCTAGTTGGCTCCTCCACAAACTGGCCCAGAAAATTATCCTGCAGGAGGTTAAGAAATTCCCTCCCCTTTGTGGTTTTAGCTGAACCGTGACCCCAATCTATATCTGGGTAGTTGAGGTCCCCCATTATCACTACTGTTCCCTCCCGGGCAGCCCTCTCTATTTGTCTATTCAACTGGCCATCTACCTCCTCAGTAATGTTGGGGGGTCTATAGATTACACCAAGAATAATTTTTTCACTCTTTACCTCCTTCTGTAGTTCTACCCACAATGCTTCCACATCATCACAGTTATCTCCCACTATTGCATCTTTTACACTCACTTTAATATCATTTCTGACATACAGACATACTCCTCCTCCCCTTCTGCCCACCCGGTCCCTTCTGAACAACGTAAATCCCTGAATATTGACAGCCCAGTCATGTGAGGAGTCCAGCCATGTCTCAGTCACACCAACCACATCAATGGACTCCTCCAGAACCAAGGCCTCCAGCTCCCCCATCTTGCTGGCTAGACTTCTGGCATTAGTAACCATACACTTTATATTACCATCGAGTTTAACCGCTTCATTATAAGAAATGGGATTTATTACTGTGCTGTGGCTACAATCATCCTCACTGTTCATCCGCAACATATGGATCTCCCTATGCACTGCTCTTATCCTCCCCCCACAGGACCCTTCTCCTCCCTCCTCATTGTTCTGTCCCCTTTCTAACCTATCTGCCACTACATTACATACTACATTGTCCTCCCTCCACATCCCTAGTTTAAAAACCCCTCCACCCCTTCTAGGATTCTCTCCCCCAGCACAGCGGACCCCCCTTCCATTAAGGTGCAAATTATCAATGATGTATATACATGATGTATATACATAGGACACATATAATACAGGATGTATATACATAGGACACATATAGTACATGATGTGTATACATAGGACACATATAATACAGGATGTATATACATAGGACACATATAATACATGATGTATATACATAGGACATATAATACATGATACATATATGCATAGGACACATATAATACAAGATGTATATACATAGGACACATATAATACATTATACATATATGCATAGGACACATATAATACAGGATGTATATACATAGGACACATATAATACAGGATGTATATACATAGGACACATATAATACATGATACATATATGCATAGGACACATATAATACAGGATGTATATACATAGGACACATATAATACAGGATGTATATACATAGGACACATATAATACATGATACATATATGCATAGGACACATATAATACAGGATGTATATACATAGGGCACATATGGTACACTTTTATTTTTATTCAAATACCTTCTTATGTTAATCTGTTTTATTAAACTTTTTCATCTTTTTCCTAAAAAAAAGAGTCACAATAGGGCCATTTTAAATATACCTATAAAAGTAAAAGTAGTAAAACATTAGAAAATCTAGTAAACATGCATATCGTTGTGTTCAGACTGACCTATAGAATAAAGAAAAAATTTCAGTTTTACCGTAAGGTGCATTACGTAAACATGGAAGTCCCCCAAAATTTGCAGAATCACATTTTTTTACACAAATTATATATTATAAATTATATATTATATTTAAATTAAATTAAAGAGTTATGGGCCTTAGAAGGTGAGGAGGAAAAAATGAAAACGCTAAAGTGACAATTGGCCTGTTCCTTAAAGTGACACTGTTACCCCCTTTTGTGCATTCTGACATCTCTACACAGGTGTAAAGGGTAAATTTAGCAGTTTTCACACCTTATTTTATATCATACGTCATGGTGCTTGTTCAAGTAAAAAGTGATCATTTATGAACTGCAGATTGTGTTAAGTGGGCGGGGCCTCACGGTATTAGCGCCACTTATCCAAACCCACAATGGCATAGGTGACCCCACCCAGGGCCGGCCTTAGGGGTGTGCGAGCAGTGCGGCCGCACAGGGCGCTGTGCACTCCCGGCAGGAAGGGGGCGCCACCTGCGTCCCCCTGAGGCCATAAATCCGGCCCTGCCTCTGCACAGCAGCCGAGGAAGCTCTTCTCCCCAGACATGTGACTGCAGCCTGGCCCCCATCCCCCGCTCCCCACAGCGTCTCCCAGCTCACAGAGGCCCATAACCCCGCCCCCTCCCCCGATGGAGACATCAGCAGTGTGATCCTCCGCTCTACCTGCTTCTCCTCATGGGCAGATATATCCTCCACTACTGCAGTGTGACTGTGAGTATATCTATCTATCTCTGTCTGTGTGTTAGTGCTCTGTGTGGTAGGACAACAACTCCCAGCATACTCCTGTGTGGCTCTGTGTGGTAGGACAACAACTCCCAGCATACTCCTGTGTGGCTCTGTGTGGTAGGACAACAACTCCCAGCATGCTCCTGTGTGGCTCTGTGTGGTAGGACAACTCCTCCCAGCATACT
Organism: Dendropsophus ebraccatus; assembly: GCF_027789765.1. Taxonomy (NCBI): domain Eukaryota; kingdom Metazoa; phylum Chordata; class Amphibia; order Anura; family Hylidae; genus Dendropsophus; species Dendropsophus ebraccatus. Next base: position 53,329 of record NW_027210335.1, on the reverse strand, counting down.
CCTGTGTGGCTCTGTGTGGTAGGACAACAACTCCCAGCATGCTCCTGTGTGGCTCTGTGTGGTAGGACAACTCCTCCCAGCATACTCCTGTGTGGCTCTGTGTGGTAGGACAACTCCTCCCAGCATACTCCTGTGTGGCTCTGTGTGGTAGAACAACTCCTCCCAGCATGCCCCTATGTGTTAGGACAACAACTCCCAGCCTGCCCCTGTGTGGTAGGACAACAACTCCCAGCATACTCCTATGTGGCTCTTTGCGGTAGGACAACAACTCCCAGCATACTCCTATGTGGCTCTGTGCGGTAGGACAACAACTCCCAGCATACTCCTATGTGTCTCTGTGTGGTAGGACAACAACTCCCAGCATACTCCTGTGTAGCTCTGTGTGGTAGGACAACAACTCCCATCATACTCCTGTGTGGCTCTGTGTGGTAGGACAACAACTCCCAGCATGCTCCTGTGTGGCTCTGTGTGGAAGGACAACAACTCCCAGCATGCTCCTGTGTGGCTCTGTGTGGTAGGACAACTCCTCCCAGCATGCCCCTATGTGTTAGGACAACAACTCCCAGCATGCCCCTGTGTGGTAGGACAACAACTCCCACCATGCTCCTGTGTGGCTCTGTGTGGTAGGACAACAACTCCCACCATGCTCCTGTGCGGCTCTGGTAGGACAACAACAACTCCCAGTGATGGGTATGTGTGGTGTGTATGTGTATATGTGACTGTATGTGTGTCTGTGTTTGCAGGATATATATACTGTGTGTCTGTGTAAGCAGTATATACACTGTGGGAGAGATTCATCAAACATGGTGTAAAGTGAAACTGGCTCAGTTGTCCCTAGCAACCAAAGAGTCTGTGAGGAATGAAAGGTGGAATCTGATTGGTTGCCGGGGGCAACTGAGCCAGTTTCACTTTACACCATGTTTGATGAATCTCCCCCTGTGTGTCTGTATGTGTATATCTATCTGTGTAAGCAGTATATACAGTGTGTGTCTGTATGTGTATATCTATCTGTGTAAGCAGTATATACAGAGTGTGTCTTGGGATGGGCTACAATCAGCCGGGGGGGGGGGGGGGGGGGGCGCCAAAAGAATATTCTGAACAGGGCGCCATCTACCCTAAGGCTGGCCCTGACCCCACCCCCTTGGCGGTCATTGGTTGGTCGACCTAGAGGGTGTGGGGCCTATACCTTTAGGCCAGCCTGTTCCAATGGCTGATGAGGGGGCGGGACCAACTTAACATAATCTGCAGTTGATAAAAGATGACTTTTTACTTGAACAAGCACCATGACCTATGATATAAAATAAGGTATGAAAACCGCTAAATTTACCCTTTACACTTGTGTAGAGATGTCAGAATGCACAAAGGGGGTGACAGTGTCACTTTAAGGTAATTTCAGGGTCTGTCCTTAAAGAGGACATGTCACCCCCTGTGCTGGGGTGACAGGCTCCCGACCCCCCATTACAGCCCCCTATACTCATCTGATCCCGCCGGGTCCCGCTTCCTGAGCCGGTCGGGTCACGGAGATATGAGCGCCCGAAGCCCGGCGTGCGCGCTCACAGTAGAGTCCGATGCCCATAGAGAATGACGGAGCATCGGACTCCCCATTCATTCTCCATGAGCGTCGGACTCTCATGTGAGCGCGGCCGCCGGGCTTCGGGCGCTCATATCTCCGTGACCCGACCGGATCAGGAAGCGGGACCCGGCGGGATCAGATGAGTATAGGGGGGCTGTAACGGGGGGTCGGGAGCCTGTCACCCTGGCACGGGGGGTGACAGGTCTCCTTTAAGGGGTTAAAGTGGGAACTGTGTGGTGGAGGATTTTTTATTTGTTCATTGTTTTCAACCTTTTTTTTTTTTCTTTGCTCTTTTTGGCAAGTAAGGTCACTTTGTTGAATATATTGTTACACTGTTTATTTATGTGTTATGCCAGTAGAGATGAGTGAGTACCAAAATACTCAATTACTTGATTCGAGTAACGAGCCCTATTTAAAACAATGGGAGACTCAAGCATTTGCCAGGTTCTCAGCAGAGTGGAGGTTATCTGGTTAATCTCAAAGTGACAGTATGGCCTCCAGAGTTGGGACCAGACTGTGCTCTGTTGGTGGGGAAAGCAGCAGGGAAATTATATTTACTGGATCTGGTCTTTTACCAGTCTCTGCCTTCACCATCACAACTCAGCCAATCAGTGGATGAGGCCGGACACCTCTGCAGCCACTGATTGGCTGAGAAAAGTCCCAATCCAGCTGCTGATTGGCTGAGCAGCAATAGTGAAGACAGTTAGAAGGCCAGAAAGGTAAGTATACTTCTCCCCCCCCATGTAGTTTAACCCCTTAAGGACAGAGCCTGAAATGGCCTTAATGACAGAGACAAATTTTATGAATATGACCAGTGTCACTTTATTCATTAATAACTTCGGGATGCTTTTACCTATCCGGCTGATTCTGAGATTGTTTTCTCGTGACATATTGTACTTAACATTTCTGGTAAATTGGAGTCGATACTCATAACAAATCTTTATGAAAAAAACCCAAATAATGTGAAAAAATGTGAAAAAATGCATTTTTCCAACTTTGAAACTTTTTTGCGTATACAGAAAGTGGTTATACCACATAAATTATATATTAAATAGCATTAGCAACATGTCTACTTTATGTTGGCGGCATTTATTAAACTATCTTTCATTTTTTTTAGACAATAGGGAGCTTAAAACGTTAGCAGCAAATTTCCAAATTTTCAGTAAAATTTCAAAATCAGATATTTTTAGGGACCTGTTCAGGTGGGTTACCCTGGGTTCACACTATGTATATTTGAGGCTGTATTTGTGAGGCTGTATAGCAACCAAAACCAGGAGTGGATTGAAAACACAGAAAGGCTCTGTTCACATAATGTTGTAATTGAGTGGATGGCCGTCATTTAATGGCAAATATTTGCTGTTATTTTAAAACAACGGCTGTGGTATTGAAATAATGGCCGTTATTTACTGTTATATGGCGGCCATCCACTCAATTTCAACATTGTGTGAACAGATCCTTTCTGTGTTTTCAATCCACTCCTGGTTTTGGTTGCTATGAGGACCTGACATGAGGACCAAATACAGCCTCAAATATACATAGTGTGAACCCAGCAAGTGTATTTGAGGGGCCTGTATGTTAGAAAGCCCCACAAAGCACCCCATTTCAGAAACTGCACCCCCCAAACTCTGCAAAAGCACATCCAGAAAGTGTTTTAACCCTTTAGGGGAGTCACAGAAATAAAAGCTAAGTGTGTAAGGAATTTGAAAATTTTAATTTTCTGTGCAGAGATTTTATTGTAATCCAATATTTTTCATAATTATAAACCTATTACCAGAGAAATGCACCCCAATAATTATTTTCCCGTTTCTGCAGTTTATAGAAATACCCCATATGTGACCCTATTGCGCTATTTGACGCAACCACAAGCCTCAGATATAAGGGAGCGCCTAGTGAATTTTAACGCCTCCGTTATATTTGGTCATTTCTGACTGTACCACTTCAGGTTGGCAGAGGCTCTGGGGTGCCAAAACCTAAAAACACCCCTAAAGGGACACCATTTAGAAAACTACACCCCTCAAGGAATGTAACAAGGGGTGCGGTGAGCATCTGTACCCCACAGGTGCTTCACAGATTTTCAGAACAATATGGCTTGAAAAAAGAAAAAAAAAATGTTTACACTAAAATGTTGTTCTAGCCTTCAATTTTTCATTTTCTTAAACGGATAAGAGGGAAAAAAAGACAAAAAATGTGTAGCGCAGTTTCTCCCGAGTACGGAAATACCCCACATGTGGCGATAAAGTGCCAAGGGGGCGCAGGACGAGCCTCCAAAGGGAAGGAGCGCCAATTGGCTTTTGGAAGCTGAATTTCACTGAAAAGGATTTCAAGGGCCATGTCGCATTTACAGAGCCCTCGTGCTGCCAAGACACTGGAAACCCCCCACAAGTGACTCCATTCTGGAAACTACACCCCTCAAGGAATCTAACAAGGGGTTCAGTGAGCATATGGACCCCACTGGTGACGGGCACAAATGTGGAACAATGTGACGTGAAAGGGAAAAATTTCATTTTTTCACTTTCATGGCACAAATGTGCCCGTCATCAAGGGGTCCATATCCTCACTGCACCCCTTGTTAGATTCCCTGAGGGGTGTAGTTTCCAGAATGGGGTCACTTGTGGGGGGTTTCCAGTGTTTTGGCAGCACGAGGGCTCTGTAAATGCGACATGGCGTTCATCATCCATTCTAGCCAAATCCAACCTCCAAAATCCAAATGGCGCTCCTTCCCTTCGGAGGCTTGCCCTGCGCCCACATGGCGCTTTATGTCCACATGTGGGGTATTTACGGACTCGGGGGAAATTGCTCTACACATTTTGTTTTTTTTTCCTCTTTTAACCCCTTGTGAAAATGATAAATTCAAGGCTAAACCAACATTATAGTGTAAAAAATTTAATATTTCATTTTCACGCCCACATTGTTCCACATTTGTGTCCGTCACCAGTGGGGTCCATATGCTCACTACACCCCTTGTTACATTCCTTGAGGGGTGCAGTTTCCATAATGGGGTCACTTGTGGGGGGTTTCAACTGTCTTGGCAACACAGGGGCCTTTTGAATGCAACATGGCCCCTCGAAATCCATTCCATCCAAATCCAGCCTTCAAAAACCAAATGGCGCTCCTTCCCTTCGGAGGCTTACCCTGCACCCGCATGGCGCTTTATGTCCACATGTGGGGTATTTCCGTACTCAGGGGAAATTGCGCTACACAATAAATGTTTTTTTTTATCTTTTAACCCCTTGTGAAAATGAAAAAATCATGACAAGATTAATGATTTAGAGTAAAAATTTTACAAAAATTACACTAAATGTTGGTCTAGCCTTGATTTTTTTCCATTTCCACAAGGGGTTAAAAAGAAAATGAACACAAAACGTGTAGGGTAGTTTCCCCTGAGTACGAAAATACCCCACATGTGGGTATAATGTGCTATATGGCACAGGGCAAGCCACCAAAGGGACAGAGCGCCATTTAGAGGCTGGAATGGAGGATGGAGGCCATGTCGCAATTACAAAGCTCCTGTGCTGCCAGGTCAGTAGAAACCCCTGACAAGTGACCCCATTCTGGAAACTACACCCCATAAGGAATCTAACAAGGGGTGCAGTGAGCATATGGACCCCACTGGTGACGGGCACTTACGTAGAACATGTGCCGAGAAAATAAAAAATACAATTTTTTTCATTTTTACGTCCCAAATGTGGCCGTCACCAGGGGGCCATATCCCCGCTGTCCCACTTGTTAGATTCCTTATCGGGTGTAGTTTCCAGAATGGGGTCACTTGTCGGGGGTTTCTACTGTCCTGGCCGCACAGAGGCTTTATAATTGCATCATGGCATCCTCTAATGGGAATGGCGGCCATACCTACTTAGCTGGGGAAAAGGGACAATTCTAATTTATTTGGGGGTGTTAGGCCAATTATTAGTTTATAAGGTTGGAAATGACAGGTGTCCATCAAACTCAACCTGTGTTGATCCAGAGGAAGGCAAAAACCCCTCGTGAGGCAGACGACAGTAGCCTCATCACAGGGAAAATATTCCTTCCCGACTCCATAAGGGCAATCAGAATAATCCCTGGATCAATGTGACCCCTGAAATAGGAATAAGGGACAGAATTTAGATAATGTAGAACTCCGATGACGTGTGGTGCGCCTTGAAGCGATCCAGTATGCAGAGGCCGGGGTGATCAGGACAGGTGTCACACTGGAAAATGGTGTCCTTCCTGATCCCCCTGTTACCCCACACTCTGCACTTCTTCTGGGGTCTCCTGTTTTCCAGTGTGGGGGACGTCACCTGGAAAATGTTGCCCTGGTGCGATCCGGGGTCCTTCATATCCAGAAGCGCTGGGTCCGCTCCATGGCTGCTAAATATTAGGGCGCTATTACTACTTCTGATATTTTCGGATCGTGCCGCAAGCTACAGGGCAGCGAGGGACCGGAAGAGGGGGGTGCTGGTATAAAAGTTATCCCCGTACAGGTGGTGACCTTTATCCAGCAGTGGGAAGATCAGTTCCCTGACGATCTTCTTACTTGTTCCGAGGATGGGGGGGGGGGCATCTGGGGGCATCTGGGGCTGGATTCGGGTGTCCCTTCCTACATACACTCTAAGGGTACGTGCACACTGCGGAATCGCGACAGATAACCCTTCGTGCATTCCACAGCTGGCACCCACCGGCGGACTGATGCAGGCGCACGTCTCCATCCGTGTCATAGACTCCATTCTATGCACGGGCGGATTCCGCTCTCTGTCCAACGTATTCATTCTTTGGACGGACGATGGAATCCGCCCGTGCATAACATGGAGTCTATGACACGGGTAGAGACATGCGCCCGCATCAGTCCGCCGGCGGGTGCCAGCTGCGGAATGCACAAAGGGTTATCCTTTGCCATTCCGCAGTGTGCACGTACCCTAAATCTGTAAGAGTACCCTGAGGTACTCTCACAGAGTTTGTAGAATTTCACACCATACCGTCATCTCTTATTGGGACGGTACTGGCGGAAAAGACGTGTCTGGGAGGCAGCGTACGCTACACTACCCCCAGACATGTCACTGGATGATGAGGATGATGAGGATGAATGGAGGAAAGAAGGATCCCCCCATTCATCCTCACTGGCTGTTTCGGTGTCGGAGGCAATAATAACGTATCCCTCTGATGCCGAAAACACCCTGGGGGTCATCTTTATACGGGGATTGGCATATGGTGTATGTAGTGGTGTAGTGTCAAACTTTATTCAATGTAGTGTGGTGTAATGTAGTGTTTTTTACGTGTTTTTTTACAGTAAGTATAAAAAAAAAACCTACGCCAACAAAGGAGTTGCTGATAAATGCCGCACTTATGTGCGGCACTTATCAGCAGACCGTGGCAGTAGAATATAGAAAAAAAAACACCCTACGCAAAAAAGGAGGAGTTGCTGATTAGCAGCGCACTTTCGTGCGATGCTGATCAACACGCAGCGGCGATAGGGTGCGGAAAATAGAAAAAAAAAATTTGAAAAAAAAAAAAAAAAAAACTTTCTACATTCTGAACATCCCTGTAGCTGCTGATAAGTGTATTACACATATCAGCCGCTAGAGGGCAGCAGAGCGCAAATTACGGAAAAAGCCGACGCTGGAGCCGAAAATAGCCGAGAGAAGCCGAACGTGACGTCACGGAGGAAGCCGAAGACCCGAACGAAGACGAGGACGCTGCAAACCCGGAAGACGCCGATCAGGAGCCCGGGACAGGTGAGTAATGTACAAATACCTGCTCTGGACCCCTCGGCTACCTAGCGGAGGGGTCCAGGGCAGGTATTTACTATTTTGTGGGACTCTGATCGCCGTGCCACCGGCCCGATCGCCGTTCACGGCGATCGGGCCGGTGGCACGGCGATCACCATTACTTTTTACAGTAATGGCGGTCGGTGCCGTCCTCGGACAGCACCGACCATTTTTTTCCGGGTCATCGGGTCGCCGATGACCCGGAAAGGTTCTGATCGCCGCTATTGGCTGATCTGAATTGATCAGCCTATAGCGGCGATCGTAAGCACGGGGGGTGGTTGCCGAGAAGCTAAGATGGCCTGCTACGATTTATAGCAGGCCATCTTTCCCGATCGCTGTGGGCGAACACACAAAGCGATCGGGGAAACATCGGGCGTAAATTTACGCCCTGATGCGCCAAGTACCAGGGCGCAAGGGCGTAAGTTTACGCCCGATGTCGTTAAGTGGTTAAAGTGTACCTTTCGGCTCAGCTGCAAGTTCATCTGCTAATCTGGAAGGTTTGTTTCTATAAGGTATGGAGACGCAATCAGATGATAAAGCATTATTCTTCATATCCATGGAGACCTGACCTTCCTGATTATCAGAGGATCTTTTCCCTGATCTGAAGGGGCCGGATTGTGACAGGCACAGGCGGACATATCACTTGTGCAGCAGGTTCAGCTGCACAGAGGGCCAGGCCAATAGAGGCGCCTGCCAGGCTCAGACTCTAAAGTGTCAGCTCAGCATGGCACATTTCTGTAGTGGGCCTCCCACGTGGCATCAGCACCTGGGAAGTGCGGGCCCCCTGCTCCTAGGGGCCCATTTAGTCACTGGATGCTGTGCCCGGCCGGGGCTGGTTCTCCTCTCTCCTCCTGCATGCTGCTGCTGACAGCCCCTCTCCTCCTTTGCTCCACTGTCCAGCATACCTTGTGTGAGGAGGAGAGGAGAGATAGGATGTGATGGCAGGGGCTGGAGGGATTCTGCAGGGTTATGGCTGCCAGGGACAGGACTGCGAAGAGACGAAACAGCAGCAGCTCTGACATTGAGTGATTATTGTCAGTGTGTCTGTCAGGCTGCTGGAAGTTGTAACATAAAGGGTGAACATAGAGAAAGCACAGAGCCCCCCCATGCTGATGTTTGATTGTAAGTTTATACCTTTTTTTGCCAATAACTGTGCCCCCCTTGCCCCTGACGCATGTCTGTTCTTTCATCTACCCCCTAAGCAGCCACATACTGTACATGTCTCCCACCTGTGCTCCAATAGTAATTAAGGGCCCATGTGTTCTTTCCCTATTAGCTCTGTTCTGTGGTCACATCCAGACTATGAACAATATATTCTGATCTCCCATGAAGCATCCAGTGTACAATGCACCCAGGACCCTCCAAGTACACCAGCTGCAAACACTACAACTCCCAGCATTTGCTGAAGCCCTCAGGATATGCTGGGATTTAAAGTACAAATGAGTAGACAACTCAAGGGGTTGTCCCCTCCAAAACTGCAACTCCCAGCATTCTCTGAGAGCTTAATATGTGTAAGTCTATCTGAGAGTTGTAGTTATTGTTATTCCGGGAGTTGTGGTCACATACACATCAGTACAGGGTTGGACCAGGTCAGCATGTCGCTTCTGACGGGTTCTTTACTTGGGTGTTCCCCATGATCAGTTCTATTGGTGGGCCACAGGTACCCTAGTCCCACACTGGGGCCTGTACGGACTGCAGCACTGTGCTTCAGTGGGCCCTGGCATCTGTGCTGTAGGGCCCCCCTGTACCGGATACCCAGGCGTACATATGTGTGCGTCTTTGCTGGGTTCACACTACGTATATTTCAGTCAGTATTGTGGTCCTCATATTGCAACCAAAACCAGGAGTTTATTAAAAACACAGAAAGGATCTGTTCACACAATGCTGAAATTGAGTGGATGGCCGCCATGTAACAGTAAATTAATCCAGTTAAAACAGTTAATCCACTCCTGGTTTTGGTTGCAATATGAGGACCACAATACTGACTGAAATATACGTAGTGTGAACCCAGCAAAGAGAACCAATCACGGAAGAAATTTTAAAAATTTTTATTTTCTAATTCAATGTAATTATTTATTTAATTAACATTTGTAAATACTTTTATTTATTTTTTCGGCCGCGTTTTTGTTTTATTTACTTTTCAATTCACTGTCTCGCGCCGGCTCTTTTCAAAAGAGCCGGCTCGAGACAGGAAGCTCCTGTCATCCACAGCGGCAGCAAGGCCGGCCGCCGCCATCTTGATTACGTCATTTGCGTTCCAGTGGTGGAACGCAAGTAGCGTAATCAAGATGGTGGCGGCCGGGCCGAACAAGAGGAACAGGTATAGTATAAGATACAGACTGCAACAGCAGTCTGTATCTTCATTTTGTCTATTTATGAAGATACAGACTGCCTTTGCAGTCTGTATCTTATACTTTACCTGATCCTCTTGTCCGTTGCAGTCTGATGCCGGGCGCCGCCATCTTGAATACGTCACTTGCGTTCCAGCGGTGGAACGCAAGCGACGTAATCAAGATGGCGGCGCCGGCCTTGCTGCAGCAAACAAGAGGAACAGGTAAAGTATAAGATACAGACTGCAAAGGCAATCTGTATCTTCATAAATAGACTGCCTTTACAGTCTGTAGCTTATACTTTACCTGATCCTCTTGTTCGGTGCTGGAAGGCCGGGTGACGCCATCTTGAATACGTCACTTGCGTTCCAGCGGTGAAACGCAAAGTGACGTCATCAAGATGGCGGCGCCCGGCCTTCGTTCAGCAATCAAGAGAATTGGGTAAAGGGATAAGATACAGACTGCACAGGCAGTCTGTATCTTCATAGATAGACTTAGGGAGAGATTTCCTTTGATAATAGGGATAGTGATTTTTAGGTGATTGGTCCTCTTTAAGGCAGAAAGGTGGAGATAAGAATAGGTTATGGGGTCCCAAACACATTTTTTGCACAGGGGCCCTCTGCAATCTGTGTCCGCCCCTGATGACAGGTATGCGTATGTTATGGAAATGCATTATGCTTCACAGCCTTGAAACAAGATTTTTGTTAATGAGCACCCGAGCAGCACACAGTACTTTCGGCTTTGGGTAATTACATCAGCTTTTGTTTAACACAAATTAATAAATCGGGTTGTTGTCTTTATTCTATGAAACGCAGTCGCTTTCCTGAAATTCAGTCAGTTGGTGCACCTAGTCACGCTTATAAATTCTATTTATTAAATATTAGATTTTGTTTCCAGCATGTGTACTTTTCAGAGATCTTTGCTAATATGTTTAAAAGCTCCATTTTTGGAGCAACAACAATTAGATAATTTAATTTTTGAAGTTAAACCAACCGCGCATGTCTTTTCCTTTTAGATCCCATTAGATACACTCTCATTGAATTGTCATTTATAGGTTTCTGCTCCCTCTAGTAACCAACAGGGTGCAGCATTACTACATCATGGCACTACTCATGACTTTGACAATGCTCCCAGGACACGAACAGTATTCCTACTGCCATCTGTAAGCAGGTACCAGCAGCACATGGTAGTTTGCAAGCCCTATGGGGAACAGGCTCCAAGTGTCAACAGGATCGACAACTGAACAAAAGCTCAGTTATTTAATTGCCAATTGTCTTTTTTACTTTATATTTTCAACGGATAACAAAGCATGTGATGTATAAGGTAATCAAACAGACTAAAGCAGGTTACATTTATAGAATGGTACACAATGGACATAGCATATGCGTCAGATAAATGGAATGACTGATTGAACTTATATCAGAAATTATCGGGAAAACTGAAGGGGGAAAGAGAAGAAAGTAGAATAGAAGAGGAAAGAACTTCAACTACACCAAATATGGGTCAGTAAACCTAAATGGCATAGGCATCTCCAGCACCTGTCAGTAGGGGCCAGTTTATATGCATAAAGACACTCTGGTGCCTTATATCACCTATACAGCAGCTTAAATTGTTTTCTTGCAATAGGACACACCTAGAGTACCCATAAGAGTTGGTCAAAATGGTTTGCACATCTGTGTCCGATAACATGACTTTCAACTAGGGATGGTCCAAACAGAGTTCGGTTCGGGTTCGTATGAACCCGAACTCTCGGTAATTATTCCAGCTGTCTGACCGCTCTGTGCAGCGGGCGGATCCAGCGAGAGGACCGCCTGGAAAACTGGGATACAGCCATAGCCATAGGCTGTATCCCAGTTTTCCAGGCGGTCCTCCCGTTGTATCCACCCGCTCCACGGAGCGGGCAGACAGCGGGAATCTGATGCCGAGCTTTCGGGTTCATACGAACCAGAAACTCAGAGAGTTCGGACCATCCCTACTTTCAACTCTTTTTTTCCAAGAAAGGAGAAACCTTTGGAAGAACACTGGATTGTGTTGAGAAGTTGGTATAAGTGGGCAATGGAGCAAGTTTTCCTGGTGGCCCTACTACACAATTTTTCAAATTATAGCTCAGTTGTTAAACATTAAGGTTAAAGCCATACATAATAAAATAGGCCCAAAATACAGTTACAGAATTTAAAGAAGAGAAAACATTTATTTCATTATTTTTGCAATTGTTCTAGTTTGTTACTCTTAATGCCACTTTTTCACAGATAGGCAAACCTAATAGCTGAACATGTTGCTATTTAAAAAAATAAATAAATAAATTGTTCTTTCATACTGCTATTTCTCAGATTACAAGACAAGCAGAGGAAAAATCCTTCCATCTGTTACTTTTATAAAATGTTTCTATTATTCAGTTAAAGGAAACAAATAATAGCAACATCAGCAACAGCAGCCCCACCAGCATAATTTTTCTCCTTAATAACCTCTGTCTAGAGCAGCAGAACAAGAAAACTCTTGGAGCTACAGTAGAAGATGTCTCAGGTTTAAGTGGGAACTATCAGCAGGTTAGAATTTAACCCTTAGGCGACCCTGGACGTACCCGTACGTCCAGGGCCGCCTACGTGTGTTCAGAGCTGGGCGACCACGCTCTGAGCCGCTGCGGTCCCGGGTGTGGCATGTAGTCTGGGACCGCGGCTATTAGTGGGCACGGTCCGATCGCCGTGCCCGCTAATAAAGTAATCGGATGCAGCTGTCAAAGTTGACAGCTGCATCCAATTACTTAAATGCAGCCATCCCTGGTGTCTAGTGGGGTGGATCGCTCCTTGTTATCGCCGCGTGCGTAATCTCCCGAACTATTAATTTATCACATTCCGCATCGCGCACGGTAAATGGCGTAAGCGCCAAAAAATCACAAAGTGCAAAATTGCGCATTTTTGGTCGCATCAAATCCTGAAAAATAGTAATAAAAAGCGATCAAAAAGTTGCATATGCGCATCCAAGGTACCGATAGAAAGAGCACATTAAAGTGCCAAAAATGACACCTGACACAGCCCCATAGACCAAAGGATAAAAGTGCTATAAGCATGGGAATGGAGCGATTTTAAGCAACATATATTTGTTAACAATGGTTTGAATTTTTTACAGGCCATCAAATACAGTAAAAGTTATACATGTTACATATCGTAATCATAACAACTTGAGGAACATGCATAACAAGTCAGTTTTACCCCAGGGTGAGTGGCGTAAAAACGAAAAAAAAACAAATAAAAGAAATGCTTTTTTTTTTTTCCCAATTTCACCACACATTGAATTTTTTTCTGGTTTTTAACTAACTAGCAGTAAAATGGAGAACTTGATGAGCATTAAATGAAAGAGACCAACTTAATACTTAACCAATCAATATTTCCAACCGGAGCGTGGAGGGTAAGAGTGTCTCAGAAAGGAAACAAATATTGTACAAGGTTATAGTTATTGAGCTTAAGTTGCCCATACACAAAAGAGCAAAGAACCCAATTTCAGCAGTAAAGGCTTACTAACTTAAGTTTATTGGGTGCCAACTCTTTTCCAACAAATGGGGAAAGAAGAATTGGGCATGTTGAACGTCAACTGCTTTTGTTCTTAAGGAAGAGCATGCATGTCTATGGAGAGGCCAAATGGAAAAGCTGCCACCAAACAAATATTGTCTGACAGCTATGGAATGTATATGACCACCTTTATCCCTGCATTTGTGAACTATGACAACTCAAACTCTTATCAGGCATAGTGATTACCCATAGTGATTATATGCCAAGTCAGGCAAAATTGGGTAGATATCGATCCGTGTTATAAATCCTTGTCTTTCAACAAGTCTAAAAATCATCGTATTGCTTTGTGTAATAGTTGAACTGCAGCCAATGGGTGATGAAAAGGGCATTCTGGTGTCAGTATATAGAAAATAATAATAATGCTGTGTCTCTGGTTCCGCCTTTTAATTGCCACAGACAAGCCTGCTCAACCATTCACTGATTGAGATGGGACATCGCAGGGGAACAGGGAGAGTTAAGAATAGCATCTTTATTATTTTACCTCTTTAAAACAAGGGCTGCACGGACATCTCTAGTGATAACCAAGCAGTCTCGTCTGGGTGATTATGGAGCCGTGTAACAGGCTGGCCTAAATCCGTGCATCAGACTGTCTAATACATCCTTTAGTCCTAACCTATATTACATGTCCTACTTAAACCAGTTATCAATCTTTTTACACTATATTAATGTTTTAAAGTCTTTTCTTCAATTTAAAAATAAGAGCCTATGGCTAGTTTGTAAACATTACATCAACCATAAAATTACTGAGAATGTAGAGCTAAATCCTCTGTACTGTATGCAAATATATATAATGTATGGTGCGCTCAATATCTCTGGGATTTAAGAGGCTTAACCACTTCTACCTTTGTCTTCATAATACGCTTTCCTAATTAAGTTGGGTAGACTTCTATGAGGAAGACGGCAATGAAAAACAAGAATTATGTGAGCAAACGTTTTAAATGTAAATGCATATGTCTGACTATGTTAAAAGTATGTGTGTAGCATTTGATGAATTTTCTAAATGCTATTAAACCCTTTTCCGGTACTGTACACTTGTAGCTTTGGCACCAACTGAGAATATCTAAATCCCTATAGGTTCTTAATGGCAGTGACAGTAGTCAGACTCTGTTCTTTGCCTCTGTTAGAGATATACATTGGAAGTATTCCCTGTTTATAATTTCAATAAAAGCCTTCAATGTATGACACCAGATAGCAATACAGTGGCTCTGTTTTATGACAGATTCTAAGAAAGCGAGAATGAATAGCTTCACACAATAGCTAAGTGAATAGATATAGTTTATTTACATTGTACCTGTCAATCTTTTGACATATCACAGAGATATAACCAAAACTTCTGAATGTTCAGACCCCGACCAGTCAGTAGAAAGATTCTGGTCCTCCTGCATGCCTCTCTCTCCGCTCCAGGGGCGTAACTACCACTATAGCAGCCATAGCGGCTGCTATGGGGCCCACCGCATCAGGGGGCCCCATGGCCTGCTCCTGCAATACACTGGGCCCCCTGAGCCGTCATCATTTGCAGCACCGGGTGGCCCTGCTGGTCTCCTGGGTTTTGCAAATGTCCCTTTAACTGCAAGCACTCCTGACCAGAGCTAGCAGTTATGTAGTTATGACTTCACTTGACCGTTTAGTGGTCAGTCGGGGGGGTGCCCAATCAAAAGTTTGCTATGGGGCCCAGCCATTTCTAGTTACGCCCCTGCCCCGCTCTGTGTGTATGTGAGTGAGATAGGACCCATTGGGGCATCTATCTCATTTACGTGACACATGAGTCACAGGAGAACATGCTACGACATGTCAAAAGGATTAGGTTAGTTTTTTTTACAATGTCCATCAAAGTGATAAAGATACAACAAGACAAAGTACAACAAGACAAAGGAAAAACTACATCAAGGTACAAAGGGGCAGTATTCCACTGTCTTTACATGAACTCTGTCCTCATTCACTTCAAACTTTCCAGGAAAGCCTTGCACCCTCCCCCTTTAGATTTTTGGCAGGTACCCATCAGTTTAATGTGGTCACTTGAGATGAGCGAACCCTGAGCATGCTAGATTTCATCCGAACCTGAACTTTTGGCATTTGATTACTGGTGGCTAAAGAAGTTTAATATAGCCATTGGGAGTCCTTAGGGAGTCTTTCTTCAGCCACTAGTATTCAAAAGCCCTTAATTACGCTCATCCAGTGTCGGACTGGGATACCTTGGGCCCACCAGGGAATATTTTATTCTAGGGGCCCTCTCTACATACACCAGATATAGCCAGCGCCAAACCTTTCACATTACTATAGCGACTTTGCACAGTGCTCTGTAGGTGACCGGCAATGCTCGCTCACTGTTAGTAACTGGTCAGACACTCTATGCCAGGGATGGGGAACCTTCGACCTTTCAGCTGTTGCAAAACTACAATTCCCATCATACCTGGACAGCCAAAGGCTGTCCAGGCATGTTGGGAGTTTTAGTTTTGCAACAGCTGGAAGGCCGAAGGTTCCCCATCCCTTTTCTAGTGTATAGGAGCTGTCCAGGCATGATGGGAGTTGTAGTTTTGCAACTGCTGGAGGGTCAAAGGTTCCCCATCCCTGTTCTAGTGTATAGGAGATTTCCAGGCATGATGGGAGTTGTAGTTTTGCAACTGCTGGAGGGTCGAAGGTTCCTCATCCCTGTTCTAGTGTATAGGAGCTTTCCAGGCATGATGGTAGTTGTAGTTTTGCAACTGCTGGTGGGTCGAAGGTTCCCCATCCTTGCTCTATGCAAACAGCACAGCCGTCCACTTAAGTTTCTTGAAAGGTAAAGTCCAAGGAAACTAACTGGGGGATTATATGTCATCCTGAAGCTGCTAAACAGGGATACAGACCTCCTGCTCAGGGGGCACAAATGGGTAGGGCCCACCGGAGGATTCCCCTGCTCCCCTGTGTGTCAGTCCGAGCCTCCGCTCATCTATTGTTGATAGTTGTATTGCAGTTTTTATTTTCTTTAGAGAAAACTGAAATGAAGCAAAGTACTGATACTCACTCCTGCTTTTCCTATGGTAAAAAAAGACACTGAGATAACATTGTTATTGTACAGTGTGTGAACCTGGCCTGGAATCAATGTTCAAGACATTGCAATTACCAAAATCAATCAATACCATGATGATAATGATTCTGGTCCCAATGTAATATGAACAGTATTCCCTTGGTCTTCATGAACAGCATGCTCCTGCATAGCTCCAAACTATCCCCCGTATTGGGAGAAAAGAGATATATACATAACATATAGACCATAGATCATACCATGCCACTGCTGCCAGAAAGTTCCAGAGATTTAATTGATGTAATTGATTTCTATATAAAAAAAAAATCTCCAGTCTTACGGTATTTATCAGCTGCTATATGTTCTGCAGGAAGTGATGGATTCTTTCCAGTCTTGAGAGGAGAGGTTTTCTATGGGTATTTGCTACTGCTCTCGACAGTTTCTGACATGGACAGTGGTGGCAGCAGAGAGCACTGTGTCAGACTGGAAAGAATACACCACTTCCTGTAGGATATACAGCAGCTGATATGTACAGGAAGATCTAAGATTTTTTTTATAGAAATAAATTACAAATCTTTGACACTTTCTGGCACCAGTTGATTTGAAAGATTTTTTTTTAATGAACTACCCCTTAAAGAATTGCTCCTCAACTGGTATATATGTAGGTGAAGTATTTATTATGCATGTGTATATATACTGTATATATACACTACTGTTCAAAAGTTTGGGGTCACCCAAACAATTTTGTGTTTTCCATGAAAAGTCACACTTATTCACCACCATACATTGTGAAATGAATAGAAAATAGAGTCAAGACATTGACAAGGTTAGAAATAATGATTTGTATTTGAAATAACATTGTTTTTACATCAAATTTTGCTTTCGTCAAAGAATCCACCTTTTGCTGCAATTACAGCATTGCACACCTTTGGCATTCTAGCTATTAATCTGTTGAGGTAAACTGGAGAAATTGCACCCCACGCTTCTAGAAGCAGCTCCCACAAGTTGGATTGGTTGGATGGGCACTTCTGGCGTACCATACGGTCAAGCTTCTCCCACAACAGCTCAATGGGGTTCAGATCTGGTGAATGCGCTGGCCACTCCATTACCGATAGAATACCAGCTGCCTGCTTCTGCTGTAAATAATTCTTGCACAATTTGGAGGTGTGTTTAGGGTCATTGTCCTTTTGTAGGATGGAATTGGCTCCAATCAAGCGCTGTCCACTGGGTATGGCATGGTGTTGCAAAATTAAGTGATAGCCTTCCTTATTCAGAATCCCCTTTACCCTGTACAAATCTCCCACCTTACCAGCACCAAAGCAACCGCAGACCATCACATTACCTCCACCATGCTTAACAGATGGCGTCAGGCATTCTTCCAGCATCTTTTCATTTGTTCTGCGTCTCACAAACGTTCTTCTTTGTGATCCAAACACCTCAAACTTGGATTAATCCGTCCACAACATTTTTTGCCAGTCTTCCTCTGTCCAATGTCTGTGTTCTTTTGCCCATCTTAATCTTTTTCTTTTATTGGCCAGTTTCAGATATGGCTTTTTCTTTGCCACTCTGCCCTGAAGCCCGAAATCCTGCAGTCGCCTCTTCACTGTAGATGTTGACACTGGTGTTTTGCGGGTACTATTTAATGAAGATGGGGACCTGTGAGGCATCTGTTTCTCAAACTAGAGACTCTAATGTGCTTATCTTCGTGCTTAGTTGTGCAACGCTGCCTCCCACTTCTTTTTCTACTCTGGTTAGAGCTGTTTGTGCTGTCCTCTGAAGGGAGTAGAATAATATATACAATGAATGTGAAGGAAAAAGTGATTGGCGCACCACGCAGCTGCAAACTTCGGGTAATGAAACCCACTGCACTCCAATTATATGGAGCAATATACTCACAGAGTCGGTATGACTTCAGAATTCTTTTTAATTTTCTTCTATGAATAGATGCAGCATACACAAAAGAGTTACATGCTCACAGCTGATGTGACTCTCAAACCCGGACGCCCAAGTACGTCCTCCTTGCGGACGTTTCGGAGGATACAGACTCCTCCTTCCTCATGCGCGAGGACGTAAGGAAGAGGGCGGGATTATAACGAATCAACATTTAACCATGTAAGTATCACTAGTCAGTACTATAACATATAATATCACACAATGCTACAAATTCATTATAATACGCATGATAATTGGGTGAAACTAAAGGTAATAACTGATTACGTATTATAATGCGTATTATAATGAATTTGTAGCATTGTGTGATATTATATGTTATAGTACTGACTAGTGATACTTACATGGTTAAATGTTGATTCGTTATAATCCTGCCCTCTTCCTTACGTCCTCGCCCATGAGGAAGGAGGAGTCTGTATCCTCCGAAACGTCCGCAAGGAGGACGTACTTGGGCGTCCGGGTTTGAGAGTCACATCAGCTGTGAGCATGTAACTCTTTTGTGTATGCTGCATCTATTCATAGAAGAAAATTAAAAAGAATTCTGAAGTCATACCGACTCTGTGAGTATATTGCTCCATATAATTGGAGTGCAGTGGGTTTCATTACCCGAAGTTTGCAGCTGCGTGGTGAGCCAATCACTTTTTCCTTCACATTCATTGTATATATTGGACTGCTTGTCCGGACTGGTGGAGTTCGGAAGTGTGGAGGGTGCTCATGAGCATTGTAGTGCGTGCTATTCTTGTTGAATTCTCTGAAGGGAGTAGTACACACCGTTGTAGGAAATCTTCAATTTCTTAGCAATTTCTTGCATGGAATAGCCTTCATTTCTAAGAACAAGAGTAGAATGTGGAGTTTCAGATGAAAGTTCTCTTTTTCTGGCCATTTTGAGCGTTTAATTGACCCCACAAATGTGATGCTCCAGAAACACAATCTGCTCAAAGGAAGGTCAGTTTTGTAGCTTCTGTAACAAGCTAGACTGTTTTTAGATGTGTGAACATGATTGCACAAGGGTTTTCTAATCATCAATTAGCCTTCTGAGCCAATGAGCAAAACACATTGTACCATTAGAACACTGGAGTGATAGTTGCTGGAAATGGCCCTCTATATACCTATGTAGATATTGCACCAAAAAACAGACATTTGCAGCTAGAATAGTCATTTACCACATTAGCAATGTATAGAGTGTATTTGTGTAAAGTTAGGACTAGTTTAAAGTTATCTTCATTGAAAAGTACAGTGCTTTTCCTTAAAAAAAAGGACATTTCAATGTGACCGCAAACTTTTGAACGGTAGTGTATATATATTGTGGCATGGTGGGGCTGTAAGAGGCAGTTCTATGCCTCTGGAGTGGGAATTGGAGTTCAGGTGGAGCTCCTGGTCCAGGTACTCCACTCCAGTCCAAGAGCTAATGAGGCTCTGAAACCACCTGGTGGAGCTCTATTAGAGACTCCAGAGCTTCCCAGGTGATGGCTCCCAGGTGAAGACTCCCAGTGTGGGAGAACAGGCAGCACTAGGCCTGTGGGAGCTGCAGACAAGAAGTCTGGGTAAGACCAGTGGAGCTGGTGATATTGAGCATTAGGCTCATAAGTGACAGCTAGGGAAGCTGTGGTGTTAGTCAGTGGCTAGACGGCCTAGGTTTTATTTTATTGGCAGTGTTGCCTATGTCTTGTGTTTTTTGAACGGATAAATAAAGCTGACTGAGGTCAGTATAAAGTATACA
Source organism: Dendropsophus ebraccatus (assembly GCF_027789765.1). Taxonomy (NCBI): domain Eukaryota; kingdom Metazoa; phylum Chordata; class Amphibia; order Anura; family Hylidae; genus Dendropsophus; species Dendropsophus ebraccatus. The sequence continues at coordinate 33,448 of NW_027210335.1, read as the reverse complement.
GCACTGACTGGACTGCAATTTGTGATGTGCCAACCGTCTCAGGCCCAGGAGATGGCGATCCCAGCGAGTGAGTAACCCCCAGATTGTCACATATGGTGGAGGATGCGGGCAAAACAAAAACCTCATGAAAAGTGTGATGTGTGTCCCCAGAAAAAGAAAATGAGGCATGAATGGTGTCACATCTTACCCCAATGTAGGACCTTTGACCCAGGAGGGGGGGGGGGTGGGGGGGGGGGGGGGGGAGGATTGCTGTGGGCAGAAAAATGGCACATGAAGTTTGTGGCTGAATTTAAAGAGCCTGAAGCCTTACAGAGATTGAGTCTCTGTGGAGAGAGACATACAGAGACTGTGTTGCTGTGGAGAGAGACATACAGAGACTGTCTTGTCTGGATAAGGCCAGTATTGCTTATGTTTCTGCTGCATAAAGAATATAATTGCCATGGGTCTAGCAGAGGACTATGTCAGACGTATATGGGACATACAGCGCCGTGAAGACATGGCTAAACAGATGGGTTATAACCTTGCGCAGTTTGAAGCAGAGCGGGAGGCTGTTGAGGCCCAACTGCAAAGGACATTGGATAAGCAAGCTCCTGTACAAAGTGGCATGTACTGCTACACCCCGCACTGCACTGCAGGGGGCTGCTAACCAGAAAGCACAGGGGTCCAAGCCCAGTGGTTGCTGTACCAAGGTCCCAGTTGCATCCTGGTCTGATTCTCCAGATAAAAAGCGTGAGGGTGCCGTCCCTAAAGCCAACCAGCCAGAGCCGCGCTGGGGATGTATGAGAATGGACTGTTGTATAGTTGGATGTGCTTTTGCCCAGTGCCCAAGTGTTAAAAAGTCACTTTTGCAGAGGCGCCATGATGTTGTTGCTAGGAGCAACCAACCACACCAGCAAGTGGCCGTCACTGAGCAGAGGGAGCCATGTTGGAGGTGCATGGGAGCGGGGGTCTGTGCATCTTATTGTCCTCTGGTCAGGAGATCAGAGAAATTTAAACCAAAAACCTGTGAATTGCTGGTGGGTGGCATCCCACTGCTGGTTGACCTGGACTGTCGCCAGGAGGTGTCCAGGGTCCACCCGGGATATTATACTGTTTGTGAAGAGTCGACCAGAGCCGTATGGTAAGACTATTCTAATTGACTTTTAAAACTTGTTATGGGACAGTAAATCATGTGCTTGAGGTCTGTGCGGAGCTTGAGGTGGAGTTCATACTTGGCAGAGACTTTCCTTATTTCTGGCAGTTGTGGGAGGGAGAGTCCCCAGTAAAGTGTACTGTACCACTGCCTAAGGGGGAGGAGCCAGGAGAACCATATACACACGTCCCAGAGTTACCAGTGGGTGGAGCCTTACTGTCTTACTGTGTGAACTGTGACCAAAATAAGTCCAAATGTTCAGCAATGCTACCAAGTGAGGAGAAGAATCCTGTGGCTGACAAGACCATCCTGATGTCTGATGAGATTATTGCACAGTCTGAACATGGACTTGAAAAGTCAGATGAAATTAATGATAATGTATTGCATGCAATGTGTATTGAAAATGTCACCCAGCAGTTATGTGATAGCAGTAAGGTCACCCCGCAGTTATGTGATAGCAGTAAGGTCATGTCAGATTTGCTGCCTAACATGCATTTAACCCATAACTATGTCCCACAACCTAAGCAGGTAAATGATGGGTGTACTACAGCATTAGTTCCAATGAATGCAGAGTGTGAACTAACCTCTAAAGCAGAAAAAGCAGCAGAGGGGATTCGCTCTAGTGTGCCCCTAAAGGTTCATGATGTGTAATGACGAGAAGATTGCATGTGATGAATGTGCTGTGCTGCCCCTAGAGGTCATGGTGTATAATGACCAGATGATTGCATGTGATGAAGGTGCAGTGCTGCCCCTAGAGGTCATGGTGTGTAAGGACCAGAGTATTGCATGGGATGCATGTGCTGTGGTTGAAAGCAATACAGAGAGTTTGGTGGCCTTTACTGAGTCAAGTGAGGCCAATGTGGTTGCTAGTGGCAACCAAATATCTGCTGAAGATAACAAGGAGGGTAAGCAGACTCACAAGCCCATGGGTTCATATTATGCCAAGAGAGTGACCTACAAAGTCAAACAGCATGTGAGAAGTGACTGTGGCAGTAAGCGGTATGTATGCTGGGTTTGTGGGGCACGTTTTTCCCAAGTGATGCAGTGAGAATGCATGTGGTGCGGAAACATTGTGAAAATGTGTTGTGTATTCTCAAACCTAAACTATGTTCCTACAACAGCTGTGCTGTGCCCAATAGGTATCTCCGAAATAAAAGAAGGGGAAAAAGTGACCAGTGTGAATATGGTTGTAGACTGAAATGTTGCATGGAGATAGCCAGATGTGCTTGGCCTGGTAGGAAGCCGTATGCACGTGGTTTGTCTGAGAGCGCCCCCTGTGTCCATGACAGTAAGTCTGGTGTGGGTGACCGTGTTACAATGCAGAGCCAGATAGACCTGAGTGGTGCATCCAGTAGGGTTAGTGAGGGTCACACAGTAGCAGCATCCAGTGAGGTTAGTGGTGGTCACACAGTAGCATCCAGTGATGTTAGTGAGGGTCACACAGCAGCAGCATCCAGTGATGTTAGTGGTGGTCACACAGTAGTAGAACAGCCACCGCTTATTGTTATAGAATCTCTTCTTTGTCAGGTCCCAGAAGCTGTTCCTGTGACTAATGTGAACATGCCTCAAGTCGCAGGTGATGAGATGGTGGCCAGAGAAGGTCAGGATGAAGAGCTTGTGTTGGCTCACACATTACCTCTTACAGGGAGTCTTGAAGTTACTGAGGCTGATGTGAATAATGAAGAGGTAACTTTGGAGGAATCATGTCCTCAGTACCAAGATGTGCATGAAGGAGCTGGTATGAAGACTTTCACTTTGGAGACTGAAAGTGAATGCAGTCTGTATGTTGCCCTGTCTGAAGTGAGAGGTAGTGAGAACTGTCAGTCAATGTCTGAGCCGAGTGTCACTCATACAGTCCCCTCCAATGTAGCTGGAAGTGAGAGGTTTCATGTTGCCGAGGGTAACAGCCTGATTGTTACCAATAAGGGAACCCAAATTACATATGAGAACAAGGACTGTGTGCACGCTGAGAGTGGGTTCTCAGTACAGCCGTCCGATGTATGTCTCACTTATGGACGTGGTCATGAAAGAAATGAACGGCAAAGTGAGAAAGTGGGGTACGGTGGTTCTGTGTTATGGAAAATGCGGGGGAAAACAAAAACCTCATGAAAAGTGTGATGTGTGTCCCCAGAAAAGAAAATGAGGCATGAATGGTGTCACATCTTACCCCAATGTAGGACCTTTGACCCAGGAGGGGGTGTCAATAAAGTGACAAGTCCTATGGCCTTTGTCAGGGGGGAGGATATGTGGCATGGTTGGGGCTGTAAGAGGCAGTTCTATGCCTCTGGAGTGGGAATTGGAGTTCAGGTGGAGCTCCTGGTCCAGGTTACTCCACTCCAGTCCAAGAGCTAATGAGGCTCTGAAACCACCTGGTGGAGCTCTATTAGAGACTCCAGAGCTTCCCAGGTGATGGCTCCCAGGTGAAGGACTCCCAGTGTGGGAGAACAGGCAGCACTAGGCCTGTGGGAGCTGCAGACAAGAAGTCTGGGTAAGACCAGTGGAGCTGGTGATATTGAGCATTAGGCTCATAAGTGACAGCTAGGGAAGCTGTGGTGTTAGTCAGTGGCTAGACGGCCTAGGTTTTTATTTTATTGGCAGTGTTGCCTATGTCTTGTGTTTTTTGAACGGATAAATAAAGCTGACTGAGGTCAGTATAAAGTATACAGCACTGACTGGACTGCAATTTGTGATGTGCCAACCGTCTCAGGCCCAGGAGATGGCGATCCCAGCGAGTGAGTAACCCCCAGATTTGTCACAATTATATATATATATATATATATATATATATATATATACATATCTATCAACACAGCAGAAATTATAACATTCATTTATTAAAAACTATTATTTCCTAGAAGTGCTGTATCACAGGTCATAAAGTTCTAAATGAGAGCCTTTAAGGTGAAGATATATATTTTATATCAGCTTTGAAATAGAAAAATATGCTGTTCATAGGTAGAAAAGTATATTCAAAATTACTTTCAATGAGAAAGCCATCACTTCTGGGCTCCTGAGTAATGATCCTGCATATACAGTAAAAAGAATGGGACCTGGCTCATGTTTCATTAATCTTTATATACATAAAGTGAGCTGCTTTAAGAGAACAGCAATTCAGATTTTACTGTTATGAGCAGATTCCAGTAACAATAAGTTTTGCTTGTTAAACACCCTGTGTAGGTCAGGCATCGAAAAGTTATCTTATTTCACTGGTGGAGCGGAACTAGGGAAGTCTTTTTTTGTTCAGAGGCTGACTATATTAGTTTCATTTTCTTTAACAAGTATATTCATTGCATCATGTCAGACAAATTCTGTCTCCCACAGTGTGTCATGTTATTTAGAGCAGCAGAGAAATACCGTATTTTCCGGTGTATAAGAAGACTTTTTAATCCCCAAAAATCTGCTGAAAAGTCGGGGGTTATTTTATATGCTGGGTATCTTCATTGCATATGGTGGGGTAGCTCAAAAATGGCCGCGTCCCCACCGTATGTGGAGAACGCTAAGATTCCTGCCCAGCAACCCCCTTCTCCCGCAGGAAACAAACAAAAAAAAAAAAACAACATTAACTCACCTGTCACTGTTCCCAGCAGCTCTCTCTCCCAACAGCTGCGCGTCTCCTCTGTCATCTTCCTGGTGCAGGCAGTGTGGAACAGAGACACTGCCTGTGCCAGAAGTCTCTGCGGTCTCTGTCATTGAAGTACCAGCCGGCGGCTGCCGAACCAGCGGCTGACTGGCGACCGGGCTTGAGGAGGGCAGCTGGCAGCTTATGGATGGTCCCAGGTAGTCGGGCAAGCAGGTGGAGGAGGGAAGAGGCAGCTACACCACTGCAGCCTACTGCAGGCTTTCCCGGACTCCGAGAACCGCCGCCTTCTGCTTAGGTTAGCCTCCGCCTGACCACAGCAGGGCTCCCCAGCTGCGGCCAGTCACCCACTTCTAAATTATAGTCTGTATAGATTATAATTTAGAAGTGGGTGACTGGCTGCAGCAGGTAAACCCTGCTGCAGTCAGGCAGGAGTTAACATTTTTTGGCATATAAGATGACTTTTAAACCGCTGAAAATCTTCTTAAAAGGTTGGGGGTCATCTTATACGCCCGGTTGCTTTACACGCTGGAAAATACAGTATATATGCATTGACCTAAGTATACATCCAATTGTTTTCAAATCAATTGATAACAGTAACTTATACAGACTCGTAATTATTTCTATTAAATAAGCTTTCCAGTACCTATCATCTGCTGTATGTCCTGCAGGATGGGATATATTCTTTCTTGTCTGATACAGTGCTCTCTGTGGCCACCCCTGTCAATGTCAGTTCATGTGAATAGTACAAATAAATATAAGAAACTCTGTAATATATCTTATTAGGCAAAAGAGTTACTTTCTGCACTTAAAAGGATTCCCCCCCCCCCCAACTGTTCATAACTAATAGAAAGCCGTCAAGAGCAGAGTGAGTATGGGCTTATGCGGCTCATACAAGCCTGTGGAGAGGCTTACTTGTTTTGAAAGTTTAGTACATAGATATGACAATGAATGCACACTGAAGGTAACTATTCGTATTGAAACAGGTTTTTATTTTACGTCTATATAGATCTAAAGATTGAAAATATGGGTTCTAAATTTAATATGTAAAGTCAGTTCCTGTAATTTTTTCTACAATTTCTGATTTCCAAATGTACTACTCACTTACCAAGCCAATTAACTAGGCATTACAAATGGATAAAATTGCATGTTTTCACACTTGACCTGGATTTTCTTAATTAAACACTTGTATTTTTGCATCCACTTTAAAATCTCATTACCTTTTAAAACTTAAATTGTAGGAAGTGTTTAGGAGCTCACTTAACTTTCCATAATTAGTTCTAAATTTGCCGTACATTATTTATCTGGAAGGGGTAACATTAAGGTCTCATTATCTTTGTCATTTACCTGTTTTGTCCTATGTAGAGAAACAAATGAAATTTACTTTAAGGGGAACTCTGAAGGAAAAAGAAATGTTTTGAATCAACTGAGTCCAGAAAGTTATGCAGTTTAGTAAATAAAAAAACTCAAGTCTCCCAGTATTTATCAGCTTCTGTATGCCCTGCCCGAAGTTGTGTATCTTTTTAGTCTGGCACAGTGCTCTCTGCTGCCACCTCTGTCCATAATAGGAACCGTTCAAAGCAGTAGCAAATCCCCATAGAAAACCTCTCTTGCTCTGGACAGAGGTGGCAGCAGAGAGCACTGTGTCAGACTGGAAAGAATAAACCACTTCCTGCAGGGCATAAAGCAGCTGATAGGCTGAATTTTTAAACTTGATTTTTTTAAATGGAACTAATTCATAAATCTGTATATGGCTGGGTTCACACCGTGTTTACCGTGTCCATTTAACACACACACACACACACACACACACACACACATATATATATATATATATATATATATATATATATATATATATATAATTATTATTTTTTTAAGTATGGTAAAACAGCTTCTGCTGTATGCTATAACACAGAATCTATTTCCAGTAATCAAAGTGTATGCCCGGCTAGTAGCGTTGAGCTAGAATGCTCGGTCAAGCATAGGGCTCTATCAAGCACTCGGGTGCTCCATCAAGCGTGATGCTCAACCAAGCACCACATGGTGCTCCGGGTACTGTTTAAATATTCTACTGTAGTGTGTCCACACAGTAGAGAGAAAAATTTAAACAGTTTCGGAGCTCCCAGCATCATCTTTCATTATTAATTTGGAGGCCTCAAAACTGTTTAAATACTAATTCTACAAATTCTATGTTTTTTCAAGATACATTAGGACTCTGGTGGTATGCAGGCAATTGTCAGCACTTCGTTGGAGTTCGTTGGAGTCTTGCAGTAGTGTATTGCTTTTTTCATTCAGATTTTTGGTATATTTTGGCATGTGTAAAAAGAACAAAAATACAATAATTAAAAGAAAAATGCAATAGGTTAATAAGGCACCGTTCGCTCTGCTGAGCAGGGGACACCTGGCTAAATGCTCAAGTCTCCTATTGATTTTAATGGGGTTTGTTACTTAATTTGAGCACTCGAGAATTAAAAAAATGGTTCGCTCAAATAAGCACTAAACACTACCAGCCAGTGTTCCATTTTTTCTCTATAGAGGCTTCAAAACATTGCAGAGTGTTGCTCTGGTAAACCAGAAAGGCGGCATATACTAAATGTCTTCATAAGTTCCCCCCATTTTAGCATAGATATGGCTATATGCAGCTACCTTTAGGGAGAGCTAAATAAATATAGGTTTACAGCGCTGGTAAAATTATGGGTAGTCTGTAATCTGTTTACTCTAAGATCCCCAAAGTGTTGTCTGACACAATGTAAAATTTTAAAAAACATATAAAAAAAAAGACTTCCATACATTTTGAGGTAAATTACAGCCATATTTTGAATGTTATAATGTGCTCCATGGAAATTAATATGAATTTTGACCGGCAGCGCACTGTGTGTGAACATAGCCTAAAGAAAGTTGCTAAAATAACAAACAAGCAAAAGAGGCAGTTGGCCTCCTCTTAAAAAGGACCTTACGGTATTTTTGGTTGTGCCATGTTTTTGTGGTTGATCTATGGTTTTATGTGTGAGAAGTCCGGTGAAATTTTTATTTAAGTATTGTATTGCACCCCAAAAGTTATACAAATCACCAATATACACTTATCATGGGATATGCACAAAAAGTGCTATTTTCCCTGCACTCACTACTGCATCAAGGCTTCACTTCCTGGATAAAATGGTGATGTCACGACCCAACTCCCAGAGCTGTGCGGGCTGTGACTGCTGTAGAGGAGGATGGCAGAGGGATGCTCAGTGTCCCTCCAGTGCCCTGTGTCCCTCAATGTCCCTTTGCCATCATCCTCTCCAGCAGCCACAGCCCGCACAACTCTGGGAGTCGGGTCGTGACATCACCATTTTATCCAGGAAGTGAAGCCTTGATGCAGTAGTAAAAGCAGGGAAAAAAGCAATTTAGAAGCATTTCCTGTAAAGGTGTGTATTGGTGATTTGTATAACTTTTGGGGGGCAATGCAATACCTTAATAAAAATTTTTTGCCTGACTTTACCTTTAATTGAGTTTATTATATTTTAAAAATGATACCGGCTATCATACTCTAATATAGACTTATATACTATTCATCCATACAGTTATAAAATCATTGTTTAAATCATCAATTTTAAGATTGAATTTTATTTGAAATACAACTTGAGATACCTGTATAACAATTATTTCTTACAAAGGCAATGATTTTTGGCCAAGATGATCGCTTTTTAGAATATGATTATCTCCTAAGAATATGCATTCTATTGTGTCATCTTGTCAAACAAATTACTCAAACACCTATGCTGTCACAATCTATTACAACTGAAGTATGATTAGGACTAAATGTAGTCATTTTCTTTAGTATAACCGTAAGGATTATTAAGTAACTGGCTTGTAGATGATTTGTTTGTGACATGTTACAAAACTAAAGTTTGGCCTTTCTAAATGTTCCAGATGAAGAAATTGACTGAGAAAAGCTTTTGGGGTCCCCTAATCTAACATTTGAAGTTTAAAGTTTTAAAAATACTGTGCAATGACTTATAGGCAATGGCTATCCTAGGCATTTTATAGCAGCGGCTTTAGAAAAACACATGATTATGCTCACAAGATAACTGATTGAACAAGCAAACAGGATAAACACAAAAAAATGTAAAGGAGATTTCCACCTAAATATTCTATTTCTTAAAAAAAAAAGAGTAGTGTGGGAAGTACTATCCAAAAATCTTCCCCTTGGTGATCTAAGTTCTGGTGGCATCCAGTCATTTGTTCACAAGCTCTGGTCCTTCATTGGTAGGTAAAGGTAACGGCCATTGGTGGTTGATGTCAAATCCTCCATTGCTCAGGGCTTAATAGGCCCATGTGACACAAAGTCTTTTTCCTCTTCATTTTGGTGCCTGCCTACTGCTCCTCAATATTTACTACAAAGCAGCCAGATATTTGTTGCTCATGGCAATTTAAATCCTGCTCCATAAGGATTGGATCAGCAACATTAGGAAAGTGCTCATAGGTCTTTTAGGATCACGTAGTGAACATAGTGCACATGGTTGAGTTCACCTTTGCTTTCTTTGTGAAATTATCATGAAATATTGCAGTTTTCATTTTGACCATTAAGCCTTGCAATAGGCTGATACTCTGTCTGTGATGATAAGGAGGAAACTGCTGGAAAGTGATCTGTACAGAATTACATGGGAAAGGTAACACTGGTATCTACATAAGTATCATCCAGAAACAATAATCATGGCACTTACTAGCATGTCCTTAGTAAATCTTCTTTATTAGGCAGTGGTCATGCTGCAGAGACAGACCAACGACTGCCATAGGCTGTATCCCAGTTTTCCAGGCGGTCCCCTCTTTATACACCCTCTCCCCGGAAGGTGGAAGACAACGGGAATCATTGCTGAGAGTCCGGGTTTTACGAACCCGAACCCGGCAGGTTCGGACCATCCCTACTAAAGCCCCTTGAAGTATTTTATTAATTCACCTACCTCTGCTCTAGTGGGACTCCATTTTCTGTGCGGTGCCGTCAGGAACTTTGCACTCCTTGGCAATCTGCTCTGATGCCAGCAGGGCTGGGCAGGTCAGACTGCACAATGAGATTGAGATGCCAGCGTCCCAGCGCTCTGAACTTTTTGCTATCTTACATGACACATTTCTTTTCGAGCATAGACCTTATGGTACCTACATATACATACAAAAAAAGTAATCTTACCACTCAATGAATGTATTAGCATGGTATATACAAGCATAAAGGAGAACTATCAGCATGTTAGACAAATTTTAACTGCTGATAGCCCCTTATAGTGCCAGGAACACTGAGGAGGAAGGTATGTGTCCTACCTTTCTCCTCAGCGCTGGTGCTGAGCAGTTAGTCGGGGTAAACTCCATTCTGGAGCACCATTAGGACCACTGCCCCATCATCTGACCTGCTTCTTCTAATGATAATCAATGAAGGGGGAAGTGCTCCTAATGGTGCTCCGGAGCGGAGTTTAACCCAACTAACAGTGTTAGACCGATGCCGAGGAGCAAGATAAGACACATACCTACATCACGGGTGCTATAGGGGGTTATCAGCAGTTGGATTCGTCTAACCCGCTGATAGTTCCCCTTTAAGTTTCGAAGCATGTGGCATGCCAGCCAAGCCAACTCTCAATGTGCACACACACATATATAGAGTTCCCCAGCTCTGGAAATGTAAAAAAAAATCATATAAAAAAAAAGAGAGAAAAATATCACAGTGTTTCAAACAGATGTTCTTAATAATGATGTGAGTGTAAAGTGAACATTCCCTTCATCCATCCCCTCCCTTGGCTGAACTTGATGGGCTTGTCTTTTTTCAATTGTACTAACTACTATGTAACATAGTTTGCATTAGTAACAAATGGCACTGAAAATAGTAAATAAAATAACAAACATAAAAGTACATTTGTTCAACAAAATGTTGCAACCAAAACCAGGAGTGGATTGAAACTATAATATTGGTGAGTAAATAACGGCATTATTTCAATAGCACAATGCATGTCTCATCATGACACCTCGCTAACCTCTTTTAGAGCGGTGAACTCTTTCTATGCCCATTATTTGTAAAACTGTATAGTGTTACCACTGTATTTCTCAAAAATTGCTTAGACTGGAGACTAATCTATAATTTTTGGTGTTATTTGTAGATACAGCTTTTCCAAAATATGCTTTTTAGCTTACTTACTGGTACGTGTTTGCACAGCACATGAGCTCAAAAAGCATATTGCAAAACACCTAACAGCTGTATCTACACAAAGGTGATTAATGCACAGACGTCCAGGTCAAATTGAAGCAATGTTCCTCCAAATTGAAGCCATAGCGCTTTTATTTTTCCACATACAGGGCTTGTTGGGAAGTAATTTTTTTGTGCCATGATAATTTTGTGATAATTTGGTGTTTTTTTTTTCACATAGCATTCATCATTATTATCGGCAATCTGTTCATAGAGCCTGAGAGCAGACTCTATCTATTGATTGCCGATCCGACAAGACAGAGATAAGTGGCTTACCCCTGCATGTTGGTACAAGTGATCGGGAGCCATGCTGCAGGGGCACTGATCAGTCAATGACAGGTCCTTGTCCTGTCACTTACTACTGTAAAGGGGGTTTAAGGGGGTTAATGAAAGCCAGCTAAGGGACCGTGGCTGCCTGTCATTATGCCCGGGTCTGGGGACAGTAATGCTTGCAGGGCTTATCGTATTGAAACGGCCCTGCATACATTAAAACCCCTTCAATGTCAGGAATGTTTATATACATTCCTGCTGCATGGGGTATGTGCAGCAGGAACGTATATAGCCATATGGCTGACATGAAGGGGTTAAGTCTACATTTGGGCACATGTCAATGTACCATACAAAGGGGTAGCATTGACTTTGAAGCGTGTTGTAAGTGACTTCAACAAATGACTATAAATTTAGCAGCCATCTTTGTAAGAAAACAACCATCTTTACCCGATATGTTTCCCAAGGAACATAACCTTAAAGTGACACTAGCTGTGGTGGGCAGCAGGGTAGGCTGTGAAAATCCTACCGTCATGTTCCCTGAGTAATGAGCAACTAGTAACACTAGTAAATACTCTCTTTAAACATGTACCATTAATTTACTATAGCGAAAGTCCATAAGTGTGCATTATACATTTACTTTGCACTGGGACACTCAAACTTCAGCTCAGATTCAACTTATCAGGGTCAGAAAATAAAAATTGACAGTAAATTGCTATAGCTGAATGTGAAAGCAAACAATTGCAAAATTCAAATCTATAATAAACTGGAAACTCCCTATATCTGTCCAACATCTATCCACGTTATATACATGAATACAAAAGGAAAAAAAAAAAGAAAACTGGTATCTTAGGGGCTAAACAAAATGTAAAATTGTAAAAAATAAAATAAAATAAAATAAAAAGTAATTTATCTGCGTAACTATTGGCGTAACTATTGGCGTAATATAATTAAAAAGTTTATGAAGAATGAGTCAAATCTCAGAGTCAAGTGTAACAGCTGCCATTAGGCAATAGGCTCTCTCTTATAATCTTCGTTGCATAATGTTGATGCGATCAGAAAGGTTTGTGATGCATACCATTTATTTTTAATTAGATATTGTAAATACATAATGTTCCATCTGTGTTCCTGATCTTTAAAAAATGTTGTAGATGTACTGCAATTAGATTGTTTTCTGGATGAAGAGCAGGGCCCTCCTGACACTGAGGGCTGCTCCACAAATATGTTCATCCCCACATGGCATGTACTTTTCTAACAGCTTAGGCGTGCTGTGACTAAGATTCTGTTAGGGATTCAAGTATTCTTAAGCCTTCTCTAAGATTACATACTTTATTTGAATTGCATGTATGTAAATAGCAAAAAGAAAAATATTCAATATAAAAAAACACCATGTTTACACAATGGTCATTACCTCTTCTGTGAATAGTGTGTAGGACTTTATTTAGCTGCATTGCATCCTTGTTGTCACTTGATGCCTTTTGAAGTTCTACATGTATTATTATCCATTAAGATTTCATTAGGGTTTTTAAACAGATTTAACAATCAAAGAAACGGCACCTATAAAAAAAATGTCGGTAATATGGGCCCAGAGAGAGTCTCTGGGGAAAGGGGCATTTGCTGTGAGAGAGTTAAAGGCAGCAAAAAGTGGTAACATAGAAGGGGGCAGGGTCTTATTATAGGGCAGGGTGAAACCATCTGGGCCAGGAGCTTTATTGGAGGAAGATGATATGATAGCCTAGTCCCAGGAAGGTAATGAGGGCTTTAAGGGCAAATGCCCCCTCAGCCGGGAGGGAGGGGAAGCCGGAGTCAGCAATGTAGGAGCTAATAGTAGAAGCGGGGTCCTGGGGCTATGTTGCTGAGGGCTTAAAGCCATGCAAGGATTTGTAGTAGGCTCTAAAGGCATCCTCTTTGTGTTTGTTATTGAGGGAGAGCTTGTCACCAGAAGGAGAAGTGATGGAAGGAATGAATGAGCAGGATCATTGAGTACAAAGGCAAGTGCAAGGGTCTTTCTGGGTTTATTGCCAAACTCATAAAAATGGCAATGGCATCGCTGTGTGTGTGTGGGGGGGGGGGGGGGGGAGTGTGAGGTCGAGAGAGAGAGAGGGAAAGAGGAATGAGAGCATGGTCAGAAAACAAAATAGGGTTGATGGAGCCTGAGGAGTACCCACATCTAAGTAGGTAGCACTTGAAGAAGGCTCCGAATTTCAAGACAGAAAGGCCGGTTTGTGGCGGGAGAATGTTGGGTCCCCCCTCATTAGTCCCCAGTGGCCATGGAGACAAAAGTAACTGAGTACAGCGGCAAATGCAGCATCTCCAGTATAGGTTGGCTGAGGTCCAGGAAGGGCATGGTGAGTTTTGTGTTGCCTTTCTGGTCCTGGGACAGCCGCCATGTTGCCACTGCCAGTTATATCTTCCTCCTGCCGCAGGTAACGTATTACATTTTTTCATTCTAATTTTTGTGTATTTCTAAATCATTGTGTATTTGTGTATTTCATTAAAGGGATAAATAAATGAAATATGCACAAAATGAAATTAGTAAATGTAATATACAAAAATTAGAACATATAAATGCAATATTGATTGCATACCGCCGGAGTTCTAATGTGTCTTTGTAGTAATGTATTCCCTTTTTTTTCATTCTAATTTTTGTATAATTTGGTTGCAAACTCCTTCAGGGGATAAAATATACAAAAATCAGAACAAAAAATACAATAGGTTACTTGAAAGTAAACCAGGTTCCCTAAGCTCTTCTGAGCACCTGAAAAAATGCTCTGGTTTCCCCTTGATTTCAATGGGGTTTATTACTTGAGTCAAAAAATGCTCAACTTGAGTAATGAGCACTCGATTTTTAGTGCTCATTCAACACTAATTATAACTTGATATGTAATCAGTGTGTTGTTATTTTTACTGTAAATAAGCTATCTACAATCAGCAACTTTCCAGCTGTGGTCCTGTCTAGCCAGGTCTATTTGCAACATGTCAATGCTCAAAAATCCCTATAAGATATGCTTTGTTAAAGGAGAACTCCAGGTAGAGGTAAAAAAAAGATGAACCTTCTGCAGAAGAAAATAACATTACTTACCTATCTATCCCAGTTTTGAAACTACCAAAAATCCATTTTTTTTTTTCTGTATTGTATTGTATTGTGCGGCTGTACTTCCTGGTTGAGCAGTTGTACACAGTTTTACAGGTTCCAGAATGCATTGCTTTCCCTCAGCTGTTCATCACAGTCCTCCATCCTGCCCATTCCCCACCCAAAGCTGTTGCAGAACATCTAGGCTGTGTTCACATATTGCATATTTCATTGTGTAACTGAATTAGAGCGGCGGCGGGGGTAGCGATCATAGCGGTGGCGGTGGTGGCGATCGAGCCGGAGCAGGGGCTGCGGATGAGCAGGGGGCCGGGCTGCGAGCGGGGCTGCAGGCGGCGGACAGACGAACTATCGCGCGACAACTGTTTACACGGAACGATCTGCAAATTTTTTGCGAACAACGATTTGATAACATGTTAAAAGATCAAAATGAACGATTTCTCGTTGGTCGTTTGATCGTTCGCTGCGTTTACACGTACGATTATCGTTCAAATTCGATCTTTATCGCGAAAATTCGCCCGATAATCGTTCCGTGTGAACGTAGCAGTAGAGTAACTTATAATATAACATATTCAGCTGTTTCACATTGTTTGTTTCATCTGTTCCACATGTTATTCAGAATATAAAGTCATTATTTTGGGGTGTGGAACCAATTGTCTGCACTTCAGTGATTTCTTATAGGAAAATTTGCTCTGGTTTAAGGGCCCTATTCCACCGGACGATTATCGTTTGCATAATAGTTAACTATTAACGATCTCAAACGACAGCTATTGCGAAAGACCTGAAAACGTTCACTAATTTCCATGGAACGATAATCGTTACTTATGATCTTAATTGCGATCGTTTATTCGCTATTGCGTTCGTATCTATTGCGAACGACCGAACGATGTCTTATTCAATGCGAACGATTTGCCAACGTTTTGGAAATGAGCAATGGTAAAAATAGGTCCAGGTCTTATAAAGCGATCAACGATTTCTCGTTCGGTCGTTAATCGTTAACTGCATTTCAACCGAACGATTATCATTTAGATTTGAAGGATTTAACGATAATCGGAAAGATGATCGTCCGGTGGAATAGGGCCCTAAGAGTGACTTAGATTACACGCACAGTCCCGGAACAAATTATGCTCATAATCCAAGGCACCACTGTATACATCTTTATTGGGGCATTTTAAGTGTTTTAAAACTTTTTTAACACATTTTGTGTCTCTGATTGTACGTACTGATGAATGCTATTTTTATTTTTATAATGGGAAAGGGAGTAATATAAATTTTTATTGGGGCCATGTCAGCAGAGACAATGCTCTCTGCTGCCACCTCTGCCTTAGAAAGGAACTGTCCAAAGCAGGAGAGGTTTTCTATGGGGATTTGCTGCTGCTCTGAGTCCGATGCCCCTATAGGAAACCACTGGAGTATTTCCTACGGACATCAGACTCATCTCTGCTTATTTGCATAATGAGTGCAGCTGTGATTTCTAGACGATAGGACCACCAGGAGCAGGACTGCGAGAAGAGGGTATCCCAGAGTAGGATGGGTTCTGGCCCGCTGTCAGGGCTGACAGGTTCCCTTTAGTAGAAACAATATAGAGCAATATTTCTCTCCCTCTATCTAAAGCAATCCCATATGCCTTTTATCTGAGACACTGAATATGAACCTTGCATGAGAGGTTATATTTTGTAAAAAATAAAAAAAAATACATTTAATATAATCTATTGCAGGTTCATCCCCCGTGAGATAGTGTATTGTATTTTGGAAAGAAATTTATTGAATTTTGCTCATTCCTGTTTTCTTCAGCACATATGTCTCTTTTATTTATTGCTTTTAATTTGTCTTGTCCTTGTAGAGTCTTGGGTATTTCAGGCCTAAAGGTATGTGCTGATTTCTACAGATGCACTGTTTAAAGTTACAATGATCAGACACTTTTCTATAGCCATGGTTATGTAACTATTAAAGTAATTCTCTTATATTAGAAAAAAAATATGGGCAGACGTGGGGTGTACTTACAAGAGGTTGATCTTTCTCCACTTACATAATCTTACTCTCACCTCATACTCAGATTAAATGGCATAAATTACACCCCAACAGCCCGTGCACCCCAGCTACACACTGCACACATAAGACCTGACACATATCATCCTCTGATGTCACAGGAGGGTTGGCTGGATCTTTTCTCAGATTTCTACTCCAGCTCTTTAATATCAATATTATAGATACATAAATAGATAAAGACATGAAGAACAGACAGTGAATAAATAAATGCAGCAGGTGCCACAAACACTATTAGATGTTCTGCAACAGCTTTGAGCAGAGAACTGTCAGAAGTGCTGTGGGATGTAAGTAGGCAGGGTGGGAGGACTATGCTAGAGAGATAAGGCAAAGCAATGCATTCTGGGAATTGTAGCACTGAGCAGCTATTCAACCATAAAGCACAGCTAGGAAAAACAGACCCAACTAACATCCCCAAAACTAATGGGTTTTTGGTGGTTTCAGAAGCTGTGTAAAAAGGTAAGCAATGCTTAAGGCTCCTGCAGTATGTTCATTTTTTAATTCATTATGCAAGGTTATAGAAAAATAGAAGATTCCTGGCAGAAAAAGACCCCTTGGTCCATCTTGTAAGCCCTTTTAGTATTTGCTTTCCTATTATGCTATTGTAGATTTAACAACCACATCGGCTTCTACTACTTTCATTAAATAAATTATATAGTCCATATTGTAGGTCCACAAATATTCACCTATATTGTAGGTCTTTCTTTCTTTTTGTTCATCTGCCTATACTTAGACATTACGCACAGGCCCAAATGTGTCAGTCATGACACCCATAGCCCTTGCACACTTTTGTTCCCCTCTATAAGCCTGGTCATAAAAGGTTTGTGGCCATTTCAAAAGGGCTTTTATGACCCTTAAATTGGGAAACTAACTTTGCTGTGACAAGGGACTTATTTCTCCTTTCTTTTCCCAAAATACTTTGTTCCAGAAACAGCATTACTCATGGGGTGAGCCACAAAGGAGTGGATATGTTTCTAGAAACATCAAACACTTTTACTAATCAGAACTCACTGTATATAAATTGTGCAGAGGGCACGGGAGTGCAGCGGCCAAGGGGGGCTAAAGTTGGAAGCACCACACGGGCACTTGTCACAGTGACCAGGAGTGGGACCAGCTATCCACCCCTCAAGACACTGGTTTGGCACAGCCGGAGTGCTAAGCATTGCAGTTAGGTAGTAAGTGTTGTACACTAAACAGTTATCATGTGGGAGGGACAGAGTCACTGAGAAGACTTTCCCACAGAATAGTTTACTGAATCAACTGAAGGACATTACAAAATAACATAGTCTCTGAAACATTAGTCTGTTCACAGTTGCAATAACTTCAGTAAAAGACAATTAATTGTAGGTTTTCACATATTCATATATATACAGTATATATGTATATATATATATGTATATATATATATATATATATATATATATATATAGAGAGAGAGAGAGAGAGAGGACACAGCAGGTATCCTAGGAGATAAGATGAACTTTTCACACTCTCAAAGTACAATAGTTGCTTAAGATATACTGGAATACCGTTTTATAGCTTTTAGTTAGAGTTTTAGTAGTACAGTACAGCGAGGGTGATCCTACAGGCCACAGACTGGGGCCTATTCAGACACTAAGGTTCAGCTGGGGCTGTGAGAGGGAATTCCTGAATCCACCTACGTTACCATGTGGGCACAGAGTAATACACTTATCAGTAGCTATAGGGTTGTAGAGAGTTTTTTTTTTTTTTCATTTTCTTTTATTTATTTTTTTACACACCCTACCGCCGCTGAGTGCTGATCATAAATGCTTATCAGCAACTCCTCCTTTTGGTGTAGGGCTTTTTTTCCTATATCCTACTCCCACTATCTGCTGACAAGTACCGCCCGTGCATAGAATGGAGTCTATGACATGGGCGGAGACGCGCTCGCTCGCATCAGTTCACCAGCGGGTGCCAGCTACGGAATGTGCGAAGGGTTATCCGTCGCCATTTCACAGTGTGCACGTACCCTTAGAGTGTATGAAGGAAGGGACACCCGAATCCAGCCCCCAGATGCCCCCCCATCCTCGCAGTTAGTGGGAAGATCGTTCCGGAACTGATCTTCCCACTGCTGGATAAAGGTTACCACCTGTACGGGGATAACTTTTATACCAGCACCCCCTCTTCTAGTCCCTCGCTGCCCGAGCTACTGTAGCTTGCGGCATGATCCGAGAATATCAGAAGCAGTAATACCAGCCTTAATATTTAGCAGCCATGGAGCAGACCTAGCGCTCCTGGATATAAAGGACCCCGTATTGCACCAGGGCAACATTTTCCAGGTGACATCCCGCACACTGGAAAACAGGAGACCCCAGAAGAAGTGTATAATGTGCCGTAACAGTGAGATCAGGAAGGACACCCTTTCCAGTGTGACACCTGTCCTGATCACCCTGGCCTCTGCATACAGGATCGCTTCAAGGCGTACCACATCTCATTGGAGTTCTAAATTTCCTAAATTCTTTCCCTTATTCCTTTTTCGGGGGTCACGTTGATCCAAGGATTATTCTGATCGACATTATGGAGTCGGGAAGGAATTTTTTTCCTGTGATGAGGCTACTGTCATCTGCCTTACAAGGGTTTTTTGCCTTCCTCTGGATCAACACAGGTTGAATTTGATGGACACCTGTCCTTTTTAATCTTATAAACTAATAATTGGCGTAATGATCCCAAATTAATTAAAGATTGTCCCTTATCCCCAACTAAATAGGTATGGCCCCCATTCCCATTAGAGGCTTGCCATGTTGCAATTACAAAGCCTCTGTGCTGCTAGGACAGTAGAAACCCCCCACAAGTGACCCCATTCTGGGAACTACACCCTATAAGGAATCTCAATAGTCGAGTCGTGTAATAGGCTTTGTAAGCAGGCGCCAATCTAGCAGATTGGCTCTCACTTATTTAGCAAATGAGTCCATGTAATACGGCCTTTATTCACAACTGGGGGGCGGCTCAGTCTTCCTCAGTCTTCACTATTAGGTGGGGCAACAGCAAAGGATGGAAAGGGAGCAGGCAGACACAAAGTGCACCAAGGGTAATACCATGTCCTTAGTGCCCCTGTTTGCATGAGTGTGGCAACAATGTGGCAGAGCAAGTTAATCAAGGTCCTGTTTCTTATTCAGTAAGAGGCCCTATTGATCCATTCTAGGGATTTTTAGGGGTCATTCCTGGTCCTGGATTCCCTTCAATAGTGGATCTTGTTCCTGACTGACATTCAATCTCTTAAGTTAAATTTGTTCATGTTAAAACAGGAAAACTTTGTCTGTGGTCTATGTTGATGCCAATAAACAGGCATAGGTGCAGAATTGTATGCGTTTTGCATAATTTTGTTGATAACCTCTTATTAGTATTCATTTTATGCTGTGTTGAAAATACTTAAACATTGAGCATGCTGCAGAAAGTAGCTTTGGCAATTTAGGGCAGGCACTCTTGTTAAAGGTTCAGTAGTTATAACAATTGAGGTTGTCTTTTTCTGGCAGCAAGAAATATAATGAGCAGATTCTGCCTCAGAATGTATATTCATGAGGTACACAATGTGATCTGATGAATAAACTTTGCATGAGTAAAACAACAAGGGTTCAGATGTCCTTCAGTATCAAACATAGATGTTTTTGTTTTGTTTAGATCAGTAGTAGAAAAGTTCCATGATTGTTGTCGTTCCCTTTTGATACTGTGGTATCATAAATCAGTATTGTAACAGAGAAAATGCTTGTATTAAAAAACACAAACTGCAAATTTACCTACAGATACAGTTCAGAAATCCAGTTGTATGTGTAAATAAATAGTTAACACTTATTTGATGTTAGTGAAAATAATAGACAGATTCTATAATAAAATAATGGCTGCTTTTTGGCCTCAAAATAATGACTGTCCTAAAAGATGTCCTTTAAACAGCCAGAAAAAATGGTGTATCTAACATATCTAACTCATTAAAGCGGTATTCCGCTAAAACATAACTTTTCACATACTGCTGCCCATGGTGAGACTAACAATTCCTTCCACACTTGTTATTATCTTTTTAAATATTATATGAAGTATTATAATACTTCTATTATATCTCCCAGTTCTGATCTGCTGCTTTCTGCTGAAGACACAAAAAACAGTTTGCTAGCTCTTCTTTCCATCTCCACCTTATTCCCCTCCCTTCTGAGATGTCTGATGTAAACAAGTCCCTATCTGTAACTTTCTTGCAACTTTGTAATGTAAGAAGGGATATTCACATTGAGTTCATAAGCAACTTGACCTCAGATTAACCCTCCCAGCACTACAAAGAAACTACAAAGTTGCAGATATAGCCTGCCAAAGACTTGTTTACATCAGCTGCCTTGGAAGAGAGGGGGGAGAAGGAAGAAAAGCTCACACAAATTGTTGTGTCTTCAGCAGAAAGCAGCAGCTCAGAATTAAGGGGGGCAACTGAATAGATAATAAAAACAAGCATGAAATGAATTGTTAGTCTCACCATCAGCAGCAACATATGAAAGTTATTTTTTGTCGGCTGAATCTGCCACTCACGGTGAATTTGTCCATAAGTCTAGTGTGTATGCCTTCCCCCCCAAACAAACACTGATCATCTGTCAGTGGTAACAGAGGTGGGTCGTGATAGAAACTCACGTCTGACCCCTTTGTTCAGAGAAGATGAGGAGGAGGATTTAGCTGACGATTGAAAGTGTATGGAGATGTATTACTTTCCCAGGCCTGGGGTCTCAGTGGCCATGCATTTTTAAGATAAGCTGATCGAAAGGAAGATTGCATTTGAAAAAAGGGTTGACCTTTCTAGACTACACCTGTAAAGCTTAATGCTCTTTCATAATAAAGATGCAGTGAATGCCAGAAATCATTTCAAATCACATGTAGTGGTTAGTATTGTACACAGGGCCGTTTCTGCCATGAGGCGGAATGAGTATTCCGCCTCAGGCGGCAGATTCTGCGCCCCTGCAGGGGGCGGCAGACAGCAACCCTGCAGCCGCTCACCTGTCCTGCCGCAGCCGTCCCGTCCCGCCGCCAACGCTTACCGCTGTCCCGCGCCGTCAGTCAGCAGCTGTCATCGCCCTCCAGCGAGTCGTGAGTGCCCGGGGTCAGCGGAGGCCGCAATGCCCCCGCTGACCCCAGGCACTCACGACTCTCTGGAGGGCGATGACAGCTGCTGACTGACGGCACTGGAGCGCGGAAAGGAACAGCGGTGAGCGCTGGCGGTGGGACGAGACGGCTGCGGCAGGACAGGTGAGCGGCTGCAGGGTCGGGAGACAGCGGTGAGCGTTGGCGGCGATGACAGCTGCTGACTGTCGGCGAGGGACAGCGGTAAGCGGGACGGGACGGCTGCTGCAGGACAGGTGAGTGGCTGCAGGGCCGGCCCAGGGGGGGGGGGGGTGCGGGGGGGTGCAGGCGCGGGTGATTCGGTTACGGCGGTGGGGGGGGGGTGCGGGGGGTGCAGGCGCGGGTGATTCGGTTACGGCGGCGGGGGGGGGGGGGGTTGTGAGGGGGCGGCCGCCTGAGGTTTGCCTCTGGCGGCAAAAACCCCAGAATCGGCCCTGATTGTACATAAACAGTATGTGAGGTTTCAACTCAGATTAAACATAACAATTTGTAGTACGCTTTTTTTTTAAGCTGAAACCTGATTTTGTTTCTTAATTATACTATAGATTAATCACAACTATCACAGTAAATCATTGCACGCAAGAAGTACTTTTTGGTCTCAATACAATTCTTAGAATCCCGAGGTATAATTCAAAGCTGCGTTTATGAAAACCAATGTGAAATCAGTCTAGCATGTAAAACACAAGCTGCAGAACATCAGCTATCAATCTTTACTCTCTGTGGGATGCGTCTGTAACTTTATAAAATTCAAAATTAAGTACATTTATATATTAAAGTTGAGGTGATAGTCTAGCTTGATAGTTACATTGTAAATGATTGTCAGGGGGTACACTAGTTTTGTTCACCCCTAATCCTTTTGACTTTACTGAGAATGCACTAGTGCAATAGTATGGCATGAAATTCAAGACACTATTCTAGACAGGATTGACTACAATTGATATATAAATTGGTCTGTGTGTCGGGATTGTCTGTAAAAGAACCTAAAAAAGAACATATTTGGTATTGCTGTGTGTAAAGGGAAAAAAACAGTATACAGAGTAGAAAAAAATAACTGGTTGATTGGGTAAAGAGATGAAAACATTTGACATAGGATAAAGATATTCAAGTTACCGGACTGAACTGCAATCCCAGAAACAACCCCTTGAACAAGAATGGCACTCTTTTTGCTAATCTCAGACAGTCCCAATAATAGTTTAAAGACACAGTAAAACTCCCAGACTCCTTTTTTCCTTGTGGCTCTAGGATTCAAGACAGCATGTGTTATCCAATAAAGACAAATGCAGGTAAATGCATACTGTAAACTTTATGAGAAAAGCTTCTGTCAATGTTATTACTCAAGAAGATAATAACATTTAAAATAATCCCATAGCATTCAATTCATATTCCAGATAGTTAGACAAAGTTTCCGAATGTTTTCCTTTATGACTAACTGAAGAACAGCTGTGAACATTTATCTCACAAGAGGATAAAAAAAAAATTGGTGCAGGAAAGAAAATACATCTACTGTAAACCATTAGCGACTGATGGGTGTTTTGGTAAAACATACACCGCTTAGTTTATTTGATAACTTATAGATTTGTTATGCTGCTCTAAGAGAGGCATAAACTAGTGACAGAGAAGCTGTACAGAATGATGTATCACTTACATTGTTCTGTGCAGCAGATTCAGAGATATCCTCCTGAATAACTAGAACTTTGAGCACTGCACAGTAGTTCTCTCCATTATGTGTATGTGCTCAGTTGTCGTTATGTATAAGTATCCTCTGCCCGTGGCTGCTGATTAGCAGTTGTAGGCAGTTTATATGTCTGAAAGAAACACTCAAGCTATATTCACACACCCGTAGTGCAGCCCGTGGCAGCAGGCCGCACTTTGAGTGTGCATCTGTAGTGCTCCGTGCTTCACGGAACACTGCATTCATACTTCATTACCCTAGCAATCCGTGCCGCTAAAAAAGGTCCACATTACAACATGTTTTGTTTTTTTTACGGCACAGATCGCGGCCCCGTATACACATACATACGTGTAAACGGGGCCATTAAATTACATTGGCTTTATGTTCTGTCCGCGGACAGAACAAGGGACGTGTGAATGTAGCCTTAGATATAGTTGAATCTCCTAATCCAAATGAGTTTGAGCTGTGTTTTGGGGGTAAGTATTCTGTGAAGAGATCAACATGATTTTTTCCTTGGCTCAAATCTTCTGATGGAAATAAAATATAGTCATAAAGTTTTTCTTTTTTTCTTATTACTGTATCATTTTTAAAAGTGCAAAGAATTGTGAATAAGGTTTTATGCAATAATGAGAAAAATAGCCATATTTAAGTAATATGGCTATTTTTTCCAAATAAATATTTATTCAGTAATAGAACCAAGAAAACAAAAACTGTTGTTGGTCTCTACACAGGTGATTTAGCCCTAGACCACAGCTCCAACACACTTGGGTTATGAGATTCAACTATATCTGAGTGTTTCTGTCAGGACTGGCAAGCACAGACAGGACAGAGACAGTGGGCCCTTGATCTGAACCCACCCACTGACCCTACCTACTTGCCTCGGCCGACCCTAAACGGTCGCGGACAACCACGAAGGCGTTCCCTATGCTGTATAAGTGAGACACAGAACAAGACGGACAGACAAACACAATATAGAATAGTAAACAATCCGGGTCAAACCACACAGGCAACGCAGTACAAGTCAGTAACACAAGGGATAGTCAAAAGTCAGGCAGAGGTCAGAACACGAGTAAGTCAGGCAGAAAGAATTAGGAGGGGGTTCGCAGGAATAGGACAGGGGGAGCTGAGAGTCCATGCCTGTTTTAATGCATGACAATATCCTGCTGGCCTTAGAAGCCACTGACTGACATTGTGTGCTGTTCTGTAGTCTATTATCTACAAGTACACCCAGATCCTTCTCCATTAGTGACTCTCCCAGAGTAACTCCCCCCAGGACATATGATGCATGTGGGTTATTAGTACCCAGGTGCATAACTTTACATTTATCCACATTGAACCTCATTTGCCAAGTGGACGCCCAAACACTCAGTGTGTCTAAGTCATCCTGTAACATCTGCACATCTCCATAGACTGTACTGTACTACAAAGCTTGGTGTCATCTGCAAAGATAGAAACATTGCTGTTAATTCCATTCTCAATATCATTAATAAACAAGTTAAACAGAAGAGGGCCCAGTACTGACCCTTGGGGTACACCACTTATTACCGGGGACCATTCGGAGTAGGAATCATTGACCACCACTCTCTGTGTACGATTATTAAGCCAGTTTTCAATCCAGTTACACATTAAATTTTCCAAACCGATAGACTTTAACTTACCCATCAGACGTCCATGAGGAACTGTGTCAAACGCTTTTGCAAAATCCAGGTACACGATATCCACAGCCGCGCCGCCATCCAGGCTTCTACTTACCTCTTCATAGAAACATATTAGGTTGGTTTGACAGCTTCTGTCCTTAGTAAAACCATGCTGGTTATTACTTATAATACTATTAGCCACTACATATTCCTGGATGTAGTCCCTTATAAGCCCCTCAAATAGTTTCCCCACAATGGACGTTAAGCTTACGGGTCTATAGTTACCTGGGGAAGTTCGAGAGCCCTTTTTGAAGATCGGCATTACATTTGCCTTACGCCAGTCCCTCGGCACAATACCAGTAAGCAAAAAAATCACAGAATATTTCATACAAGGGTAGTGAAATTACAGAACTGAGTTCCCTAAGAACTCTGGGGTGCAATCCATCAGGCCCTGGAGCTTTGGTAACATTGAGTTTGTTTAATTTATCTTGGACCATATCTATAGTAAACCAGTTCAGTACATTACATGTGTTAGCAGCACTGGCCCCACCCACCTCAGTACTGGCCCCACCCACCACAGCTCCATCCTCTTTTGTATATACAGAACTGAAGAACCCATTAAGTAACTCAGCTTTCAGCCTTTCATTGTGAATTTTTGCTGCTTTTATTACATTTTTACAGGTTTTGTTGACTTCTTTGTAATGTTTAAATGCTACAGCTGACCCCTCTGATTTACATTTTTTGAATGCCCCTTTTTTTCTCATTTATAGCCCTTCTAACCTTGGTTGTAAGCCATGTGGGATTGGATTTTAACCATTTATATTTGTTACCCATAGGAATATATTTGGCAGTACAGTTATTTAATGTGGATTTGAAGATTTCCCATTTATTAGCTGTATCCGTATGCGACAGCAGCCGCTCCCAGTCTATGCCCTGAAGTTCTGCCCTTAACCCAGGAAAATTGGCCCTTTTAAAATTAAGAGTTTTTGCCCTCCCAACATGTTTTTCCTTTCTACACTTTAAGCTAAAAGTCACTATATTGTGGTCACTATTACCCAGGTGTTCACGGACAGTGACATCCCCAACCAGCTCAGCGTTGTTAGAAATAACCAGATCCAACAAGGCATCACTTCTAGTTGGCTCCTCCACAAAACTGGCCCAGAAAATTATCCTGCAGAAGGTTAAGAAATTCCCTCCCCTTTGTGGTTTTAGCTGAACCGTGACCCCAATTTATATCTGGGTAGTTGAGGTCCCCCATTATCACTACTGTTCCCTCCCGGGCAGCCCGCTCTATTTGTCTATTCAACTGGCCATCTACCTCCTCAGTAATGTTGGGGGGTCTATAGATTACACCAAGAATAATTTTTTCACTCTTTACCTCCTTCTGTAGTTCTACCCATAATGCTTCCACATCATCACAGTCATCTCCCACTATTGCATCTTTTACACTCACTTTAATATCATTTCTGACATACAGACATAATCCTCCTCCCCTTCTGCCCACCCGATCCCTTCTGAACAACGTAAATCCCTGAATATTGACAACCCAGTCATGTGAGGAGTCCAGCCATGTCTCAGTCACACCAACCACATCAATGGACTCCTCCAGAACCAAGGCCTCTAGCTCCCCCATCTTGCTGGCTAGACTTCTGGCATTAGTAACCATACACTTTATATTACCATCGAGTTTAACCGCTTCATTATAAGAAATGGGATTTATTACTGTGCTGTGGCTACAATCATCCTCACTGTTCATCCGCAACATATGGATATCCCTATGCACTGTTTTTATCCTCCCCCCACAGGACCCTTCTCCTCCCTCCTCATTGTTCTGTCCCCTCTCTAACCTGTCTGCCACTACATTACATACTACATTGTCCTCCCTCCACATCCCTAGTTTAAAAACCCCTCCACCCCTTCTAGGATTCTCTCCCCCAGCACAGCGGACCCCCTTCCATTAAGGTGCAAATTATCTGCGGAAAACAGATTGTACCCCAATGAAAAGTCAGCCCAGTGCTCTAAAAACCCAAACCCTTCTTCTCTACACCATGACTTGAGCCATGCATTTAACTCCCTAAGCTCCCGCTGTCTTTCCTGCGATGCGCATGGCACAGGCAGTATTCCAGAGAATACCACCTTGGAGGTCCTCCCCTTCAACTTAGCACCTAGTTCTCTAAAATTATTTTTAATAGACCTCCACCTACCTTGTATCCTGTCATTGGTTCCCACATGGACCACGACAGCTGGGTCATCCCCAGCCCCCCCAAGTAATTTATCCACCCCTTCCACCACATGCCGAACCCTGGCACCAGGGAGACAGCAAACCATTCGGTTGAGGCGGTCTTGGCGACAAATTATTCTATCCGTCTTCCTGATTATAGAATCCCCTACAACCACTAACTGTCTAGGCCTACCTACAATACCATCCCGCCCACTACTAGTTGGACTGTTCCCCCGGCTGTTAGGGAGAACAGGTTCCACTAGAGCTGCCATTTCTGACACGGATGCCCTTGCATCATCACCTAACTTGGCAATTTTGCTTGGGCATATAGTAGGAGAAGTGGCCTTCCTTTTCTTGGATCCCTTACTGGTCCCTCTAACTACATTAACCCAGCTACTTACTTGGGCCTCCTGATCTATATCACCACCCTCCATCTCTAACCCACTAACTTCCTGCTCAGTGAGCCGAAGTTCCCTCTCAAGGTGGCCAAGTTCCCTCAGTGTTGCAATATGCTTCTCCAGATCTTTAACTCAAGCTTCTAGATGGGCAACATGCTCACATCTGTCACAGCGGTACTCACCCTGGAACACCTGCTCCAGTTGTGCGTACATGCGGCAGACTGTGCACTGAATGAATCCTTCCATCTCGCTAGCCATCATCCTCAGTGCAACAAAAACAGTGAAAAAGAAAGAGATTTAGCACTTACCAGAACTTGTAACTCCTTCTTATAACTTCTTTTTTAAACTCCACTTATTTTCAACCACTTGTCAGCAAGCACAGTGAGCAAGCACCCAAGAGTTAAAAATTGAAATGTTCCCAAACCTAGCTAGTCTTACCAACTTACCCTAAGTATTTGAGCCATCTGCCAGATTTCTAGCTGCCACTGTTACTGAGTTACAAGCTTTTCTAAAAGCTGGTCTATCTCAAATGTGGCACTGGCCAGAAAAGTATATTTCCCAGCATGCATTGCACCTCAGAGCCAACTGCCAAGTATCCTCCCCATCTTGTAACATCTGCCCAATCTACTTCTGCTTTACACTGTAAACAAAATATCTACTGTATCTATCTATCTATCTATCTATCTATCTATCTATCTATCTATCTAGATTAGAAAGAGAAACCTTTTCCCTATATTGATCAGAAGGCTGTCATTTTCTGTGTTTACCTGTCCTTTGGCCAGCTGCTCACTGGTTAATGTGATGTCAGTGGTGGACGGAGTTACAGATGAGGTGTTACAGCTGGCCTGGCAACAGAAAAGAGATCATGTGACTTTGGTCTCAGAAGGGAAGGGGAGGACAGAGGAGTGGAGACAGAGTGGGCCAGGCAGTAAGGATTTTCAGCAGCTTCAGGGTGTGAGTCAGGATGTGCTGCAGATAAATGGCCTTATTCATGTAATATAAACCAATATTACACACACGCTTAGATTGTGTTTGTGTGTGTGTGTGTGTGTGGGGGGGGGGGGATTAGATTGGTTCCCTTTAAAACAGGCATGGGGAATCATCATCCCTATAGCTATTGCAAAACTGATTCCCATCATGTCTACAAAGCTAAAGCTTTTGCTTTCCAGGCATGATTGCATTTTTGCAACAGCTGTAAGAACGATGGTTCCCCATCCCTGTTAATAATCATAAATAGTAACTTCTTTACATATGAAAGATATATAAAGTACATGTACCCTACATTTACTATTCTATATACAGAGCTATCCAGAATGACAGAAGCTTCCATATCAAGCTGTGGGAGAAGAAAAACATTGCTGGCTAAATAAATGCAAGCACAATAGTCAGGAATGTCTAAAATATCTTCTTAGTAAATTCTCCGATGTAAAGGAGGTCATTAACTCCATTCCAATTAGTCACGTTACCATCACAAATTTGAAAATCAAATTACCCCGAGTTCTTTATCAGTTAAAATAAAACAAACTGGGGAAAAACAAACATGTGAAAAGGCCATTAAATAATATTTGCATATTGAAAGCTGGGGAATTTCAGAAAATGTAATGCCTTGCATTTGTAATATATATTATGCCCTATTCCTTTGAAAGTGTTCTATCAGTTAATAATAAACCAGCATAATTATGTTCACAAAAGCTTAGTCAGTGAGGTAAACAGACAAAAGACAAAGGCGAGAGTCAAGAATTTCAGTGAACTTATGTTCTCATTTTCATGTTCAATTTCTAAAGAAATTGATCTGCTAACTAGCATACAATTCTTCAAATTAACAAAAATGTTATGCTTTCTTCTTTAGTAACTAGTACAGTGAGGATATTTCCTTCCTTTCAGCTGCTTTGTTAAACTTTTCTATAACAAAGTTAAAATCTAAATTAGTCATGCGTTTGTAGCAAATTTGTTTATTTCATCACAATATCTTATTTTTTCTATATAATCACCTACCATAGGGGCTATAGACGGACCAGTCTATAAAGTGGCCATGGGCCCAATAAGGATGAATTACATTGGTTGGCTTCTGAACAATGATGTCTTTTTAACAGCAAATGTGAATGAATGGTTTTATGCTACCAAGCTAAAAGTTGTTGTCAAGGCTAGTCCGGAACTATTACTTAATAATGTGTTTACTATTCTTTTCGGCAGGTTTTTCTTTCATTGTGAGTAGTATACAAATAGGTCACCTAATTCTTTGTCTGCTGGAGAAAGTACCTCTGTCTTGTAGTTTCATCCTACCCATGCACAGTTTTTCAACATCATTGTGACGATAGCTACTCAAAAAGTCGCCATCAATGACACACAGACAACTTCACGTCAGTCATTTGATCGTTGCCTGCATAGATGTAAAAATTTAGCGTGAATATTATCTTGGTGCTACGCAACAGGAGAGGGAGCCATCTTTAAAGATTTGGCACCTTGATAAAGACAGAGGGTTCCCTGTGACTGATGGGTTATGGACAGGTCAATTAATAACCTACATGTGATTATGCTGCCTCAAATATCACAATTATATTTGGTTAACTCATAGGACCAGTGTATTTTATTATTGTATCTGTCTTCCAACATCTTGGCAAGCCTCTCTAACATGTTTAGATAAAGTGGGTGTAGAAAATGTTACTGGAAGTAGACACTTATGCAATTGTTGGGAGCAGTGGTCATGGTTCTGTCAACTATGGCACAAGGACTCCTGGAGCATCACAAAATAGCATAACAGTTCTTATTATCAGTATGCTTAACCCCTTCAGGACCAGGCTAATTTTCGTTTTTGCGTTTAAGTTTTTTCCTCCTTGTGCTTAAAAGGCCATAGCACTCGCATGTTTACACCTACAGACCCACATGAGGCCTAATTTTTTGCGTCACTAACTGTAGTTTGCAATGACATGCTGAATTTTTGCATAAAATATGCTGTGCAGTGAAATTGAAAAAAAAAAAATCTTTTTTCTTTTCTTTTTTTTTTTTTTTTTGGGGGGGGAGGTGGCTTCATTTTTACACTGTGTGTCCTATGGAAAAACTGACATGTTATGTATGTTCCTCAAGTTGGTACTATTACAATGATATGTAACATGTATAACTTTTATAGTATGTGATGGCTTGTAAAAAATTCAAACCATTGTTAACAAATATACGTTCCTTAAAATCGCTCTATTTCTATGCTTATAGCGCTTTTATCCTTTGGTCTATGGGGCTGTGTGAGGTGTCATTTTTTGCTCCATGATGTGTTATTTCTATTGGTACCTTGATTGCACATATACAACTTTTTGATCACTTTTTATTACAATTTTTCTGGATTTGATGCGACCAAAATGTGCAATTTTACACTTTGACACTAGGGTCCTTGAAAGACTTTAGAACCCACACAAGATCCTCTAAATAGCATAGCGCAGGTATATATATATATATATATATATATATATATATATATATGTTGAGGCAAGGTAGTCAGTGGCAAGCCTTGTGTTGCTGGCTACCAATGGATATAACTCACAAGCCAGATAATGGTAAAAAAGCCAAAGCAGATTTGTTAAAAGATATCGACGCGTTTCGGCACTCTAGTCCATCAGTGCCTTTCTCAAGCCAGCGCAAACCCCAGCCGACACCAGACACGGAGAGCGATCTCCCCACTAGACACCAGGGAAAAGCTGCAATGAAGTTTCCAGATGCAGCTGTCAACTTTGACAGCTGCATCTGAAGACTTAATTAGCAGGCACGGCGATTGGACCGTGCCCGCTAATAGCCGCGGCCCGGGCTACATGTGGCACCCGGGACCGCGGCGGTTCAGAGGGGGGTCGCCGCGCGGCCCCACTCTGAACGCCCCCACCCACGCAAGGACGTACAGTTATGTCCTCGTGCGGGGAGGGGTTAAAACTTATTTACAATGGTATGATAAACTTTTTAAAACCTTTTTTTTTACATCTTTGCGGGGTTGACTATACACAGGATACATGTTTTCCATAAAAGCAAAGATTTTTTTTTTTACTTTCTTTTTCCACCCTTTTTTTTTTAATTAATTTCTACAATAGTCTCACGCATTGTAATTTCTATGTGTTTTAATCAACCTTGTCAACCAACCTTGACAATAGCTTCATTAGATGTAAAACAAAACGCACAAGATTTTTTTTTTAAATTCAATTTATAAATTATAAGAAGTTAAACATTTTAAAAGTGCATCAGTAGTTGTTCCACCCCACCCCCACCCCCCCCCCCCACCCCCCAATGTCTCCAAAGGGACATTTAACATAGATAACCAAAACTGATCATAAAAGCATTGTAGATTCCTACAAAGCTGAAATCTGTTTTTACCTCGCTAACTATAGTTAATTTAAGGCCTGGGCTTCATGAAGACTTTTTGTAGAGCTACTAATTGATTTTATGTATTGAAGTACAGTAGCAGTTCAATGGTATACTGTACATTGAGTTTGGTTATAGCTGTCACTTCATCAGAAGATATACTGTAAATGTAGTCTCAAACTTAAAGAGGACCTCTTGTATCTATCACTTCTTAGCAAAATGAAATTAATTATAGTAGAGAAAATTAAA
Organism: Dendropsophus ebraccatus; assembly: GCF_027789765.1. Lineage (NCBI taxonomy): Eukaryota > Metazoa > Chordata > Amphibia > Anura > Hylidae > Dendropsophus > Dendropsophus ebraccatus. The sequence continues at coordinate 1,500 of NW_027210335.1, read as the reverse complement.
ATACCTTTTTAGCAGAGGGAAGTCATAATCAGGTAATTTTCTTTTTCCTCACTGTGAGGGTAGATAATTTTTGTAAAGGGGTAATTTTCTAGAATAACTAAAATGGGCAATGGACGTGGACCCCCTGTGCTTCTGAATTGGTTTGACTTTGACAGCTATACTTCTTTCACAGAGTAGAAGGCCAAACCAACTTAATGAACATTTAACTATAACAAGAAAAAAAAAGTCTATGACAATAGATATCAAGTAATTCATAGTGAGGGCCTGGTGGTAAACCTCCTTATCATTCATGGTGAGGGCCTGGTGGTAAACCTCCTTATCATTCACGGTGACGGTGCAACGTCCGCACGGTGGACTGGAGGCTCTATTAGGGCCAGATAGGGTGCCGGTGGTGTTGTCAGGGGCAATAGTGTCACGGTGCTTTACTCCTACCTAAGCGGTCCTGGCTCTCCTAAGGCCCGGGCGGTCGTCACAGCAATGAGGTGGTTGGTTTCCAGTGTTTGGAGACAATGAATAGACTGGGTGATATAACTGAGGGACTTTAGTTTCTGGTTTACACAGTAATACAGCACATTGGAATGGTGTTCAGTCACTCTCCAGTCAGGCTGCATGAAGTGAGCATTGGGTTCCCTCTGCCTTAGTGGTTATAGCCTTTATCTGGCTGGTTAGAATCTCTCCTCTCTCTTCTTACTTTGCCTGCTCTGCACTCAGCAGGTTACTTCACTTACTTGAAGGTTTCAGTCAGCACACGATGCTTATATTGACTATGATGGAGAGCACGTGTCTGTCTCCTCACCGATTACATCTACTCAACTCCTCTCAAGACCTGTAAGACCTCCTACTGTTGCCTAGTAAACACACTTGAGGTGGAAGGCCGCTGGGTCAATGCTCACTGTCAACATGTTGGCAATGCACTGCCACTGCTGGACACCAATTAAAGCATTATACAGTTACTTTATACAAAGCACATGTCATATGCAGATAAAACTTTGTAGTGCCTGGTGGGTCACTACAAGGGCATGTTGGAACCTCCTTATCATTCAAGGTGAGGGATGGGTGGTGAACCTTCATGGTGAGGCTGGGTCTGGCAAAAGCCTGGTGTGACCCTCTTACAAATTCTTGGAGGGTAGAGAGAAATAAATAACAATACAGTTTTCCTAAGAGGCCTGGAATTTCAATGTGGATGCGTTCAATTATTTTGGCCATGGTGAAGAGGTTGGAGTGTGATTGATTGCGTAGACAAGTTTTTTTTTTTTTTTTAAGGTAAGCAGTTTAAACAGGTGCTATAATACAGGAAAGCAGAGTAGACGGAGCTTCTTAAAGAAAAAACTAAGGGAGGCATTTATTAAGTCCGGCGTTTTTTACGCCGGACGTAAAAATGCCCCCGCAGCTCCGGCGCTACGGAGATTTATGTAGAGGCGGACTGCCTCTACATAAATCCCGTGCGCGCCGTTGCGCACCGCCGAAAACCGACCGCCAGCTGAGGACTGGAGTAGGTTT
>NW_027210334.1:0-82079 GCF_027789765.1 Dendropsophus ebraccatus | reverse complement strand
ACAACTGTATGTCCACATAGTTACACCCCTCACTGGCTGAATAGAATTTCCTGCAGGGATGTCCTCAGTCGTAGAAAAAAGCAGTGATGAGGAGCAGGGATTAGGAGCCATTAGAGAAGCAGGTGTTAGAAGAAGGGATAGGTGAGTATGCTTTTTTAAATTATTTTGGAAGCACACCACTCGATTGTAAAACTTTTTCGTCAGGATCACGCATTGAGATAACTGCACACCTTCAGGCAGAGGTTATTTTCCTGACTCTCCAATCAATATTCATGCTTAATTCTGCCAAATGTGCTAATGTATTTTTAATGGGCCCATAGTAGCCACTGTCAGACCGCTCTGATGATTGAAGCTTATCTCTCACAGGAACAAAGCATTGGTCATGTTGAAGTCCAGTATGCCCTTGAATTCTTCTTTCTCCTAATACCTAATATGTCCTATCAGGAGACGGTGGCCCATCTGCATTTTTCTGGACAATCCTTCCACAATTCAGTCCTGGAGCTTTTTTTTCTTTTTTTACCTAAGAGACAATGCCTACAATAAAATATATTGTCCCAGATGTAGTAAAAATTTTTATGTAAAAACTCGATTACTGGTGGCTAAAGAAGTTGGATGGAGCCCTAAGGCTATCTGCAAAGCATGCATATGGATATAAGCTGTATCCATCCAGGACTTGCTAGAGTTGCATCCAACTTCTCCAGCCACGGTAGTTAAAAGTAGAGTGTTTAGGCTGGAATGAACCCGAGCGTCCTCGAGCATCACTCATCTCTAGTGCCAACTTCGAGTAAGAAGTCCTCAACAGTGCTATTCATTCACTTTGTTGCAGTTGAAGATTGTGTACTCTAAGTTTATAAAAACGATTATTTTCTTAAAGGACTTGCAGAGTTTGGTGGATTTTTTTGGTGCATACTGGAACTTAGACCACACTCCCCTTTGGACCCTTTTTGGAAAAAGTAAAGATGTGTTCATTCTGGGCCATGAGAACAATATCATGTAAACCAATATTGAAAGAACCTACATTATTGAGAATTTCTTTATAACATCATAATATGAACATAATCGGGCAGATTTCTTAGACTTCCGCTGGCTACAAACGAATCCTCTGTGCTGCCTCTAAAGGATGTGGTTCTGTAGAACAAACAGTTTAAACACTTCATTAATACTGATCCCAAGTCTGTAGATTCTAATTAAGAGATTACCCAGGGAAGATAAGACATGTTTAATTACTAGCACTTATTCTTCCAACATCAAAGACACTGCACAAACCTCTTCCGTGCTATAAGAAGTGCCAGCAAGGGGCCCCAGGACAGCACTGTGTTTCAACATGACCACAGCTGAGAGTCTCTTCTAGTGCAGCCTATTCTATTAGATGTCTACCCAGAAGACGCTCTTATTCACACTGTCAATGGGACATGGTTCCCTGTCCAATCTGATGTGTTAATTCTGTATCTAAAGATAAAACTGCACTACTTCATGCGCAAAGTCATTGTCATGATTTGAATAGAGATTTGGGGATAGTTTGTTGTATACTGAAGAGAAATACACAATATATATATTCTTGTGCTGTAAATGTAGACATCCAAAAATTTATTTTAAAAAATGCTACTTAAAAATATACCAAAGACACTGCTATAGCTAAGCTCAACTTTTCACAGGAACCATTGGTGTCTTCTATGTCTGTCTATGCACTAAGAGGAAACCTCTCACCTCTCCTGACGAGTCTGTTTAAAAAAAAAAAAAAAATCTTGTTATGTAAAATAACAATTCTGGAAAATATTTTCTTATAGCTCTGTGATGAGCCGTTCCTATGTTATTCTTACTAGAAATGGATGACTCAGTAACCAACTGGATGTTATCAATTTGGTATGTGTCCCCTACACTCTGATTGGATAGTGTCAGGAAGTGTAGCAACACGCCCACAATTGGTAACACTTATTTATTTATTGAGTCATAAAATTCTACCAAGAATAACTGAGAGAGCATAACAACCAATCCTCTCAGCCCCTTCTGCTCTATAACAGGCATGCTGATAGCTTAGGTAGCTTTTTCATGGTAACAGCCTTGGTAACAGCCATGGTAACAGCTTTAAGCCTCCCCTTTTTGTGACATAACCAGAAATATAACTTACTGCACATACCTGTGTAGACATTATAGTGACATTATTCATTATTAACACTTTCTATAAAAAAATTCGAAAGAATTCAAGCAGGACTTGCAACTGATGTAAACCCGCTGAAACTATTCTGGAAAAACAATATTGTTGGAGTAATAAAGCTTTGGATTTTATTGACTTTCAAGTTGAACAAATACCCTATGATCACCCTATGTACTATGTGTTCCTTGTTCTGCAGATAAACTAAAGCCACTGAGTAAACCAAGCGACCCTACTAACCTCAAGCTAACCACAGCTGCATTGTATAGGATCATATATTTATCCTAAAGAAGCTTGGGGGATTTAATGGTACAACACACAAGCATATAGGTATTTAATGGGAATTATTCTACCATTAAAATGCTAGCATCTATAGCATGTAGATAATATCATTATGCTCGACTTACACTTTTTGAAACCACCACTTTAGATGTCTAACTTAATAGCCTTAATTACAGAATGTGGTTTTCTGTTTTCTTCTTTTTTTTCTCTTTATCGAAATTTTAAATTAGGGCACAGGAAGGGCTTAAAACTTGATGTACGAAAAATTAACACCCTCCCACCCTTCTGTATCAGTGTGCCCTGCTGAACATTTAGATGCCACCCATGAAGATCTTTAGTTGAAAAATAAATAAATAAATAAAAATTTAATATATATTATATATATATATAATATATATATATATATATATATAGTATTCTGATACTTTAAAGCATTATTCTTTTTTTTTTTTTTTTTGCCATTTAAGGGCTTGTTTTTGTAACACAGTAGGAGTGGAATGTGAGCACTGATTATGTAAAGTGCACGCTCAGTTCAGTAATAAAACCAAATTTGCTTAACAGAGTAGAAGAGGATGTGCGAGCACTGATTATGGTAAGGTGCATGCTCCATTTACTAATCCCAGTAAATTTGGTATAACTCAATAGGAGTTTACAGTGCCCAGTGAGTGAATAATATGGACTGTGTCTTCACTGAATTCGTATAGGCACCCAGTTACTTGGTAAACTGGATACTTGGTTGGCAGCTACAATCACCCACAATCAGCCCTCCTATCCTCTCCTCTCTGTTCCTATATCCCTCTAGTCTCTCCCTGCTCTGCTCTAACTGCCTGCTGCCATCTTGCTGTCTCCTCCACACACAGCCGAATGGCCACCTCCATTACCGAACCTCCTTATATAGAGGGGGAGGTGCTGACATCACAGAGGGGCCTGCTGATTGAATGGGCGCTAGGGATTATGGTTAATCCCTTCCCCCACCCAGTGATGCTCCAGACAGGCTCCATGTGCAGCCGCCATTTTTTTTACGTATTTCCTAAATAGAAATTTACATCCATTTTTTTCCCCTAGGAGATTTTTCTTAGCAATCATTTGATTCCCTACACAACTCATTACAGTTCCACCCCCTCCATACACCAATGGCGAAGCTTGCAGAAAATTGCCATATGCAAAAAATTATTTTTGGAAAAAAATACAACTTCTTTTGTTGATAAATGTCAGCCTAAGGGTCCATTCACACTACGAAATTAGCGTGGAATGGCAATTTTTTGGGCAGATGGTGGAGTGTGCGTGAGATAATCTATTGAATCAATGGGACAGGGGAAACTTCAAGCACTGATTCTGTAGTGTGAACGGACCCTAATGGGGCAGACTGTATTAGCAGAGTAAATATGACATGCACTGAGGCTTTCAGAAGCCTCTTCTAAAGAGTGCAATGTTATCCGATTGGCATTCCATGATAACATTGCAAGGGTGCCCATAAGAGGTCTGATAGGTGGGAACCAGTCAGACAATCTCCTTAATGTCTTGATCACTATCGATCGAAGCATTTTGAGGTCAGTGTAACTGCTGCATTAACTGCACCCGACACATATGGAGCAGGCTCAGCTCCAGGATCAGCTCCAGAATTCCTCCGGCAGCGCTGTTGATTACAAAGCAGTCAATGGCACTGCCAGAAGAATTCCTTCCCAGATGTGCGCCCATTTCCCATGTCCAACTAAGCCTGCATAAAGGTGCATTATACAACTCTGACAAGCTAGAGGAATGGAACAGACTCTGTGCTCGCCCACACAGACTCCATGCCATGCATGACCCTTGAAGGGGTTTTAACATTGGGTTCTATGGTGATCTTCATATAATAATAATAATAATAATAATAATATTGCATGTACTGTTTATCAGTTCCTACCCAATTCCCACTGATCTGGAAGCTCATAAGTAACATGTTAAGTTTCCACCTGCGGAATAAAGTAAAGCAATGCAGCTCTTCTGCTTCCTACTTCATCCATCAATCACCCCCACATTAATCGCCTGCTATTTACATTGCGAATGAAGTCAATGCTGGGAGGTTAATTTTCACTTTAATCTAAACACAGAGCTCATTGTTTAATCACCAGCCAGCCACAGCCACAAGAGTGTGTTATGTAGCCAGATAAAACTTTCATCTTTCATAGACATGTTGAGATATGATATAACCCCTTATGTGCTTGTATTGTATAACCTTTCTTCTTATGGTTTCTGGTTAATGGAGCTTTTGACTATACAATATCAATCATTTATAATAGCAATTTATCAGTAACTAATTATGAGGTAACCGGGGGTTGCTAGTTGGATCTTGCAAGGACAGGTGTTGGTGTACCGCTAAGCACTTGTCATGGGGCATAAGTGGTATATGCCCTCCCAAACACATGCTCTTTAACCCCTTCCCGCACAAGGACGTAACTGTACTGCCGCGGTCCTGGGTGCCGCATGTAGCCTGCGACCGCGGCTATTAGCCGGCGCGGTCCGATCGCCGTGCCCGCTAAATAAGTCTTCAGATGCAGCTGTCAAAGTTGACAGCTGCATCTGAAGACTTACTGCAGCTGTTCCCTGGTGGTCTACTGGGGAGATCCATCCCCCCCCCCGTGACGTTGTCACGGAGGAGCGATCTCCGCGTCTGGTGCCATCCAAGGTCTTATCCCAACTCTGCATTCGGTTGCTTCCGGCTGCAGCAGCCGGAAGCAATCGAGTGCCTATCTCATCGATCTATACTGTATTACTATGCAGCATAGATTGCAATGAGAGATCAGTGTGCTTATACTAGAAGTCCCCCAGGGGGGGGGCTTCTAGTATATGTAAATAAAAAAAAAGTTTCATTATTAAGAAAAAGCCCCTTCTTCCAATAAAAGTCAGAATCATCCCCCCTTTTCCCATGTTATAAATAAAAATAAAAAAACAAACATGTTTGGTATCGCCGCGTGCGTAATAGCCCAAACTATTAACCACTTAAGGACGCATGACGTACCTGTACGTCATGCGCCCGTAAGAGGTGTTCAGAGTGAAGCCGCGCGGCGACCCCGCTCTGAACCGCCGCGGTTCCGGGTGCCCCTTGTAGCCCGGGACCGCGGGTATTAGCGGGCACGGTCCGATCGCCGTGCCCGCTAATACAGTAATCAGATTACCGATTACCGGATGCAGCACTTCCCTAGTGTCTAGTGCCCAGGGGGGCTTCTAGTATATGTGTAAAAAAAAAAAAAAAAGTATTGTTATAAGTAAAAAGCCCCCTCCCCTAATAAAAGTCTGAATCACCCCCCTTTTCCCAGGTTTTAAATAAAAGTTAATAAATAAACAAACATGTTTGCTTATCGCCGTGTGCGTAATCGCCCAAACTATTAATTTACCACATTCCTGATTTTGCACGGTAAACGGCGTAAGTGCAAAAAAAAAACCAAAGTGCAAAATTGCGCATTTTTGGTTGCATCAAATCCAGAAAAAATGTAATAAAAAACGATCAAAAAGTCGTATATGAGCAATCAAGGTACCGATAGAAAGAACACATCATGGTGCAAAAAATTACACCTCATACAGCTCCATAGGCCAAAGGATAAAAGCGCTATAAGCCTGGGAATGGAGCAATTTTAAGGAACATATATTTGTTAACAATGGTTTGAATTTTTTACCGGCCATCAGATAAAAGAAAAGTTATACATGTTATATATCGTTTTAATCGTAACGACTTGAGGAACATGCATAATAAGTCAGTTTTACCCCAGGGTGAATGGCGTAAAAACACAGTCCCCCCAAATTAAAGAAATGTGGTTTTTTTTGTTCAATTTCACCACACTTTGAATTTTTTTCTGGTTTCGCAGTATACTTTATGCAAAAATTCAGCCTGTCATTGCAAAGTACAATTAGTGACGCAAAAAATAAGGGCTCATGTGGGTTTCTCGGTGGAAAAATGCAATTGCTATGGCCTTTTAAACACAAGGAGGAAAAACCAAAAACAAAAAATTGGCCCCGCCCTTAAAGGGTTAATTTATCACATTCCTCGCACGGTAAACTGCGTAAGCGCAAAAACTCCCAAAGTGCAAAATTGCAAATTTTTGCTCGCATCAAGTCCAGAAAAATTGTAATAAAAAGCGATCAAAAAGTCGCTTATGCGCAATCAAGCTACCGATAGAAAGTACATATAATGGCGCAAAAAATGACACCCCCCATAGACCAAAGGATAAAAGCGCTATAAGCCTGGGAATGGAGCGATTTTAAGGAACATATATTTGTTAACAATGGTTTGAATTTTTTACAAGCCATCAAATAAAACAAAAGTTATACATGTTACATATCATTTTAATCGTAACGACTTGAGGAATATATATAACATGTCAGTTTTTTCATAGGACACACAGCATAAAAACAAATCCCGCCCAAAGAAAAAGAATTGCGTTTTTTTTTTTTCAATTTCATATAATTTTTTTCTAGTTTTGTAGCATATTTTATGCAAAATGCCTGCCTGTCATTGCAAAGTACAATTCGTGACGCAAAAAATAAGGGCTCATGTGGGTCTGTAGGTGTAAAAATGCAACTGCTATGGCCTTTTAAGCACAAGGAGGAAAAAACGAAAATGCAAAAAACGAAAATTAGCCCGGTCCAGAAAGGGTAAAAGGGTTGCAGGTGTAGTCCAGATGAACCACAGAGTCCAGGTTAACTTAACCACTTCAATGCTTTACTGAACATTTTCTTAAAGTGACGGTGCATCAGCAGATGAGAGTAAGCAGTGTGATAGCCCGTTACCTTTTAAATACTTGGATTTACCATTATGCTATCTACAGCATTGCTGGCCATAAAATGGCTCGGGGTTTAGGTTCCATCCCAGGTACAACTTCTATGCATCAGTATATGAAATACCACCACCCCATTGTCTGGAAGAACTGGGACCCCCCATGCCATTCCTTGCCCGTAACCAACAATGACTGCAGCTCCACTCCCATCTCTGCTAGTCAGCATTATTCTTATTCAGCTTTAATTTGAAGCAGTAGGTCCCTCACATCTTTGCCTCCTCCGCCTGGAGCATTGGGAAAACACAGCAACATCTGAGACAACAGTCACTGTCTGAAGCCATCACTAGAATACAACACTACTCCAGCACCCTTTCCTTCATCAAAAATGGTAAATGGACAACTGACTAAATTGATTGTCCTGAATTTTTATTCTTAATTTTAAATTAAACAAGAAATAAATACAAAAATAAACATACCATTTCCTAACTGAAAAAATAATAAAAATTAAAGCGGAACTCCAGGTAGAGGTAAAAATAAATAAATAAACCTGTTGCAGAAGCATATAACATACCTGTCTAACCCAGTTTTGAAACTACCAAAAATGTGGTATTTTGTGGCTGTACCTGCTGGTTGAGCTGTTGTACACAAAACTACAGGTTCCAGAATGCAATGCTTTCCCTCAGTTGTTTATCACAGTCACCCTGCCTCCACCCTGCCCATTCCCCGCCCAAATCTGTTGCAGAACATCTATGCTGTGTTTACACATTGCAGTTTCATTGTGTTACTGAACTAATTGCAGTACTTTATCATTTCATTGTTGTCCCAGCCACACAGCACGCTGTATTCTCTACCTGTAACACCACACAGCACACTGTATTCTCTACCTATAACACCACACAGCACGCTGTATTCTCTACCTGTAACACCACACAGCACGCTGTATTCTCTATCTGTAACACCCCACAGCACACTGTATTCTCTACCTGTAACACCACACAGCAAGCTGTATACTCTACCTGTAACACCACACAGCACGCTGTATTCTCTACCTGTAACACCACACAGCACGCTGTATTCTCTACCTGTAACACCACACAGCACGCTGTATTCTCTACCTGTAACACCACACAGCACGCTGTATTCTCTACCTGTAACACCACACAGCACACTGTATTCTCTACCTGTAACACCACACAGCACACTGTATTCTCTACCTGTAACACCACACAGCACACTGTATTCTCTACCTGTAACACCACACAGCACACTGTATACTCTACCTGTAACACCAAACAGCACGCTGTATTCTCTACCTGTAACACTACACAGCATGCTGTATTCTCTACCTGTAACACCACACAGCACACTGTATTCTCTACCTATAACACCACACAGCACGCTATATTCTCTACCTGTAACACCACACAGCACGCTGTATTCTCTATCTGTAACACCACACAGCACACTGTATTCTCTACCTGTAACACCACACAGCACACTGTATACTCTACCTGTAACACCAAACAGCACGCTGTATTCTCTACCTGTAACACCACACAGCACGCTGTATTCTCTACCTGTAACACCACACAGCACACTGTATTCTCTACCTGTAACACCACACAGCACGCTGTATTCTCTACCTGTAACACCACACAGCACGCTGTATTCTCTACCCGTAACACCACACAGCATGCTGTATTCTCTACCTGTAACACCACACAACTCGCTGTATTATCTACCTGTAACACCACACAGCACTGTATTCTCTACCTATAACGCCAATTTTGGAATAAAGAGGTTTTTGAATTTAATAGAATTTTTTCTCTTCATATTAGGATCGAGTATCTTTTATCTTTGATGTCGAGTCCCACTATAAGGACGTTATCTGATATTATTTTACATGGGATATACTGTTTATGTCTTGTTTTTTGTCCAGGTGGGATTGGCAGTGCCGGCTGTGATCCTCTCTGCTGTTTAGCATCATTTAATTAAGTTACTGCATAATTTTTTTGAATACGCTGCAGTACTGCAATGACACTCCAACTTGTGCGAACACAGCCCTAATTTCACTGCAGACTTTTGCACATAGTGAGGCTGGGTTCACACTTCGTATATTTCAGTCAGTATTGTGGTCCTCATATTGCAACCAAAACTAGGAGTGGATTAAAAACACAGAAAGGATCTGTTCACACAATGTTGAAATTGAGTGGATGGCCGCCATTTAATGGCAAATATTTGCTGTTATTTTAAAACAATGGCTGTTGTATTGAAATAATGGCCGTTATTTACTGTTATATGGCGCCATCCACTCAATTTCAACATTGTGTGAACAGATCCTTTCTGTGTTTTTAATCCACTCCTGGTTTTGGGTTGCAATATGTGGCTATACTGACTGAAATATACATAGTGTGAACCCAGCCTGAATTTGCAGCAGCTGCTTCTGTTACTCCTTGCCTGCTCAGGTGTAGACTAGAGGGGCTGGTCAGAGATGGTGAATCACTCAGGGGGGTGGGAGACAAGATCCAACCAAGCCTCCTTTGACATCTCGCCCTGCCCCCTCTCTGCATCATCAGCCTGCACTCAGCAACCACACACAATGTGAGACAGAAACAAGTAAGAGGCCATTTTTCTTCGCTTCCTGGATCAATAAGCTATCAGTGTGGCAGAACCGCAAAAATATGTTAATACATTATATAGACACATTACTTTATTGCCCTGTAGTCTCGCCCCTTTGCAAGCCCACCGTGGACAGTGTTTTCACAGCAGCCACAATCACCCACAATGTACCCTCCTATCCTGTCCTCTCTGTCCCTGTCTCTATTTCTCTCCCTGATCTGCCCTAAATGCCTTCTGCAATTCTGCTCTCCACTAAACATACAGCTGACTGCCTGCTTCCAGGAATTAACTTACACTATATAGAGGGGGAGGTGCTGACATGTTAGTAGGGCATGCAGGTGATTGGATGTTCACAAGGGATTATGAAAAAATTACAGCTATGGCATCATTTCACTGTGCCATATTCCCATTTACTGTATGTGTACCGTATACAGAGTAGGTGCTCTTCTGTGTATGTGTCACTGCAATGATCTAGCAAAACTGTGTTAACAACATAAGAAGTATGAGCAATGGTGAATGACACAATGATTCAAAGAACACCAAGGAGAATCCCTGTGTCATGCTGTGGCCCCCTTAGGCTTTGCGAGAAACATAACATATTGTACATGATATACCTACTGTAGGCTGTTCATTTAAGCAGCTACTAGTCACAAGGACATGTGTTGTCCTCATTTATAATGCACTTTGTTTTTCTATGTGCTCTTCTGGTCTGATAAAACACAGAAGCGCAGAATTCATATTATGTATCTATAAGGGCAAATGAACATTGTTACATGCTTTGTGCCTCCAACATACAATGATTTAAATCCCAATGCTGAAGACAATAAAAGATTGCCAGGAATGTTAGCAATCTGTTGAATCTGCTAGGATATGTATAATGTAACCAATGTAAATTCATCTTTCGTGAAATAAAAAAAAAAAAAAAACTAAGATGGAACAAAAAGATAAATGTGAATTGTTCGTGTATTTTAGGGGGTGCTCTAGCTGCAAACTATAACTTATGCTAGCTAAAGCTAAGGCCAGCATCTGGAACGACTTGTACTGGAGATTGAGTCTTTACTTAAAGGAGCTAACCTCAATACAGAAGAAAATTATTTAAAGGCCGAGGAAAGAATTCAATTGGCCAAAAATCTTATTTTTTGTTGCTGGATTAGTTAACAATTTGCATATAGCCATCTTTTGCTCTGAATACAATATCTCATCAAAACCCTACCCAGTCATGACAATATTACTAGGATTACAAGTGGGGAATTTCAATAGTATCTATGAAACAAATTAGTTGTATGTGCCTGGCAGCAACAGCCCTTTATAATCAATTTAAGAGATATTCTGAAGCTATTTTTAAAGAAGCCTATCATCAGTTGCATTCTGCCTTAACAAGAAGTCATCAGAGCGGACTGCTTCTTCCTGCCCTACCAGCCTTGTTTGATAGCTATGACCCTGTTAGGCCCCGTTCACACAAAGCAAAAATTGCGGAATTCTGAGTAGCCGTGCTAATTGTCCTGCAGTGAGTGAGTGTGTCCACTCCCGCAGCTCTCCACTCAAAAAAATGACAGTCTTTGAGCGGAGAGGGAAGGAAGCTGATGCGCGCGCAGCTTCCCATTCACTCACTGCAGGGCACTGAGCACGGAGGAATTCCGACGTTTTTGCTCAGTGTAAATGGGGCCTAACAGGGTAACATTCAAGGGATGTGGGACATAATTACATGTTCTCTATAAGGTAATAATCAGTCGCTATATTTACAGGACCTCTATAGGACATCACACATACTCTGTAGTACAAGGCAGTCGTCCTTCTCCTCACATGTAAAGGATGCATGCAACTTTGGTCACATGACCTCCCCTCAGATGAGTCTAGTCAACCAGCGTGAGAAAACATGTCTATCTGCTAGGCCGTGTGAGGATAGGAGGTCTAAACCTAGTTCAGAATGCATATTTTAACCAACACGTCTGCTGTGGAGTAAGTTAACTTAACACTGGCTCTGACATACAGGCTCAGACTAGCCCACAGGATAGAAGGTGGATACCTCAGTGGGCCCTGTATACTATGCTTTATAAGACTTACAACAGGATATCTGCTTCACCTTTGCATGTTATTGTACTTTTTTATTTACTTGCACAAGCTGCTTATAACAGTTTACTCAGCTAGACGATAAACTTGAGGGTACAAACCTACTTGACATATTTGCTGCGTGAATCAGTCTTAAAAATAAGCAGGCAAAACGCAGGTTGGCTTTATACAATTGTTCTGCGTTAAAATATGCAATTGCGTATTTTTGAAGCGTGAAGCTTGTTGTTAGCAAAGCATCAGTTGTTAACAACCTGTGCGAAAAACGCATGTAGCTTCACGCTTCAAAAATACGCAATTGCGTATTTTAACGCAGAACAATTGTATAAAGCCAACCTGCGTTTTGCCTGCTTATTTTTAAGACTGATTCACGCAGCAAATACGTCAAGTGGGTTTGTACCCTCAAGCAGAAAAATAGATTTTGTGTTCTTTAATAAAAACCAAAGCAGGTGAGTCTGTATTTTTCTGATGGATTTTTGGATGGATAGGGTGAGAAATACACCAAGAAGCAGAATTTGTATTAACTACATAATCTAAGTAGGAAGTGGCCTTTAAAGAAATAAGTAGGTCATTGGCAGGCTAAACTTTCCCAGTATACTAAACAATCTGATATGATTGATGGTGATGAGGTCAGTTTCACTTTGCTTTGTTCATGCAGTGCTCTTGTCAGGAGGGATTCCTTCTAAGCCAATGAACAATAATATCAGGCTCCAATGGGCGCAGCATCTCTGCACGTGGCTGCAGCCCCTGGCATCTACAGTGTGCCCAAATTAACACACTGTTGCATGCTGGACCCTCATCCAGGATAAAATATAGGACACTGCGACAATGGTTCTTTTACTGCCGCTCTCTGTCATGCGGAGAGTGAGCCGCAATAGGAGGGCCTCTGACCATGCAAAGGTCAGTAAATAATTGGTATTAACAACCACGCCAAACTCCATATTAGATGTCCTTAAATGGCTGTTGGCTTGGTGGCTCTTAGGTCTGCCATCATTACCGAGATGTTATTTAACAAGGCAGACATTCTTCTCCTCTCGTGTACTTTGCTTGCGGAGAGTCAAGGGACACCTGTGTGCAATCTGTTGTCTTTGACTTCTTTCTGTGTAGCGACTAAACAAGTTTTTCATTCATCAACCTGATCCATAGGCGAGCATGCCAAAGGAATTAGGAACATTGTCCCTACAGAACCTTTAAGATATCTTGTCCATTTTTAAAAAAAACACGTGTACACCATGTTTGCAGTTCAGGAGAATCTATTCAACTAGAAAAAGAAGAATGACAAAATCTTTGAGGAAGTTGTACAAGGTTGCTCTGCTGACCTGACACACAGCATAGGCTGTCAGTCTCCTCACCCATGGGAAGCATTGCAGGGAGCAATCAGTGCTGCTTGCTCAGCCGATGACAGTCCGCATTCAACGGACTGATAGAAATCTCCTGTTCTTCCACCACAATGCTGAGCTCAGATCTAGTCTGACAATGTGTGTAGTGAAGCCTTGTTTTTAGAAGACAAAGAAAAAGTACTTCATGCCCAATATTATGTAAGTGTTTTCTTGTATAAAAATCATGCATTTATCCTCACGGTGCTGTTTGTGGTTTTTAGATTTTTTTTTTTATAAAGGGAACCTGTCCGGAGTTTTATTAGATTTACTTAGAAACTCTGCAGCTTTCTATAGTCTTCGTGATTTTTAAGGCAGTTGGCAATAGGGCTTTGAGTCACTGGGACAGTCCACATGGCTTTTCCCCACCCTTCTGTCCTTCATTGACAGGTCTCTGTTAAAAATGAGCATACCTTCAGGTTTGAGTTCACACAAGGCAGTCCTCGGGCTGTATTCACCTTCTTCAGGCAGCGGGATTGAAATGCCGATCGTTCATATTTGTGCAAACCCAAACTTTCAGCACTTTTGCTCATCACTAGTCTCTATTTTTGTATAAGCAAAGATCAAGCACAACTAAGAGTAAT
Source organism: Dendropsophus ebraccatus (assembly GCF_027789765.1). Classification (NCBI taxonomy): domain Eukaryota; kingdom Metazoa; phylum Chordata; class Amphibia; order Anura; family Hylidae; genus Dendropsophus; species Dendropsophus ebraccatus. Next base: position 68,248 of record NW_027210334.1, on the reverse strand, counting down.
GACGCCAACTGAACATCTCATTCCTGACCAGATCATTGGTCATAGATCATTGTAATAAGGGAGTCTGTCTCTGTTTCATGCTGACAGATTCCCATAAGGAAAAGATTAAAATTCTATATTTTTAACAATGGTGTTGGTTAACATAAAAACACATTTTTCTTTGCTAAAAGCACAATTACTCAGATCACCATTGCTTAATAGTGTTTTGAACCTAGTATAGTTGGCTCAATGTATTTATAGGCTAGGCAAAGGACGGTGTCACAATGTAAGTAAACTTCATTGTTTTTTCCCTTATTTAGACATCATGCACCAAGACTTGGATAAGTGATTGGGAGGGTGTTTTCACAGTTCTTCTGCCTAATTTTCGTGTCTCCGATCCCCCTCCTCACAGTGTCTATAATCTCACTTGCAGAGGCCCTACCCTGCTGTCAGTTCCAGCTGCCTTCACCATGTGAGGGGCTCAGATCAGCTTGGTTATAAGAACAGCTAATGAGCGGGTAACACATGTGTAGCCATGCGGAAAGGCTTCATGTGATAACATCTGAGTCAGCTCAGCTCTCGCCTGGCACGGCCAGTCAACACATTCACGCACTAATGTCGACTAACAGATGAAAACCAAGCTCTGCGGGCATCCAGCGATCAAACTGTCAGACAGAGATGAAATACAAAGAGGGAGGGATACGAAAGGCAGAACTGCCAAATCTAGGGAACAGTGAGAGTCTTTACTGTGCTCATTCTAGGTAAGCCCTGGCACTGGAATATTGTGAATGCTAGAAGCTACAGCATTTGCATTACAAGCAATACAAATTGTAAAACCTTCATGCATTCAATGCAAGTTCCTCTGGAAGAACAGATTATTTGCAACAGAATGGCGCGGCAAACAGTTGTTGGGTGTTACGTAGACTTCAAAGGTACCTCAGAGATTTGGAAGTAAATCCCTAAATGAAATATCATGGAACAGTTTATGTATTTCCAGATGCTCTCCCTGTAACCAGGTGTCCGGCACAGATGGGTGTTCAGTACCCCAGCTGTGTAGTGGTGAAAGGGTTCTTACATGAAATCTATGATCTAAAGAGACCTGATATGCCATATTATACACGTAAAGATTTTCGACTTACTAACCCATATGTTCGATAACTATCATGAACATTTTTAGAATGATTATTCGGATCTGCTTATTCTGTAGCACCGGTAGTCTTGTAATCTGCAATAGATTAGTGTTCTACATGGAAAGGGCTTTTCTCATCACAGGAACACCTTTTTCAGATAAAGTTGGCCTAGTGATCAAATAACCACCATGGCTCTGGCTACTGAAACCACCTTTGAAGTGAGTGCTCTTATCATCTAAATAAGTTGCTGCTGGTCATATATTACCCATGGAGCAGATGTAGTGTCAAATGACCATGTAATACAAAGTTAGGCCAGGTCTGCTATAGCAAGAGCTATGCTCCACTTTGGCTAATACAGGGGGATCACAGGCCAAGATTACGTTACTATGATGCCATTTTTTTTAATACATCAATTGATTTAATACATTTTTTTGTGACCAGACTGAAAAGATGTGCTTTACTGCAGATCCCCATAGCCGCTGTTCCAATGGCCCCATTGTTCATTATTTTCTGGTCCCCATATTGACACAAGAAGGGTCTGCTCTGCCAATCACTGACCAAGGCTCATCACTGCTGTTACTAGTGACTGGCTGAGCGAACAAAGAAAAGGAGACCAATGTGTAGTAAGATGGGTGGACCAGGCACCACTGCAATGGCAGCTTCGGGGGTTACTGCTTTCTCAGATTCCATTTACTTCAGTTTGATCTGAGAAGCAATAACTTGTCACAGCTACTAAACAATGTGCAGGACCTTCTGCCTCCAGGTATGATCATTGGGTACTGCGAGTGCCTTTCCAATCAGATATTAATTTGCTTTCACTAAAATGCCCCCTCAGGTTTTTCATCTGTTAACAGTTACTATACAGGAGTGTGGCCTATGTCACCCCCTTTTTATCGACATTGGTAGTAGAGGTGCTAGAAAGCCAGGTTAGTAATAGTGTCAGAGGAGAATGTTCTCAGTTTGGAGAACTTAAAAAAAAATATATATATATATATATATATATATATATATATATATATATATATACATGCAGACAGTTTGTGGCTATTTTGTGAAGTCACTAAAGGTGGGTGTGGAGGTAACCTGTAAATACTGGATATTCTTGGGATTAGTGATACACTGGAAAAATCTGTACTGTTAGATGCTAGTGGAATAGGAAGAGAGTGAAGGTAACAGTGACCACATTTGATACTCGAGACCATAGATTTCTTTAAAAACATGAGAGTTAATGTTTTCAGATGTGTGGAGAAATTGTAATGTAATAAAGTGGTTTATACCTCTAATGTGTCAAAAAACAAGGTTACTGCTTCTCATAACAAATGTACACCCAGTAGGTTACAGACACTATGTTTTTGGAGAAAAAATGTTAAAGGAGAAGTCCTGTGAAATTGTAAAAAGGAAGGAAGCCAGGGGGTGCAGGAAAATAATAAAGTATTTGCACCTGTCCCCACGCCCCATAGCACAGCTAATGGTCCCATTAACAGCCGCTGGCCACCTGCAGCTTTTCCGGCTGCAATGGCACATACCTGGGGGATCAATTGCCCGCTTAGCCAATCAGTGACTGGGGAGAGACACTGCCCCAATCTCTAACAGGCTGAGTGGGCGACTGCTAAGGCGGGCTGTGATGTTGCGGCTGGAAGAGCCGGGTACTTGACATATCCGGATTCAATCCGAAAATGACATCCGGCAGCAGGTACGGGGACAGGTACGTTTAATTTGTTTATCATTTTTCCATACCTCCCTGCCTTCCTCCCTTTTTACAATTTCACAGACCTTCTACTTTAAAGGGGTATTCCCCCCAAAATTATTTTTGCATTAATACATTGCCCACCCGTAGCTTTCCATCTTTCCAATATAAATTTATTACGGATTCTGCACAGTTTTCCTGTTATCTAGGTGCCCCCACCCCCACGGATTGCATAGAATCATCAGCTCTCAGTCCACTCCCACACGCTCCCTGCTCCTGGCCCGCACCCTCCAAGACGGCATCACATGTCCTCCATCTCTTCAATGGGCCGGGTTATCGCTTCTAACCCAGTCCACTGAAGTGAAGGAGGACAGTAAGACGCTGACAGCTGCAGACGTCTGCCTCTCTGGCAGCAGCCCCCCACTGTGCAACCCCATTCACCAGCCCCCAAACCCCCCTGATCCACTGTGTATCCACCCCCCAAGCTCACCACTACTGTGTATCCCCACCGGGACGTACCGACAGTGTTTGCCCCCCAGCTCACCCAGCGTCTGCCGGCTCCATTCAGTGCAGCGCCCCCTCCCCAGCGTCTGCTGGCTCCGTTCAGTGCAGCGCCCCCCTCCCCAGCGTACACACAGACCCCCCCCCCCCCCCGCAGCTCACCTGGCGTCTGCCGGCTCCGTTCAATGCAGAGCCCCCCTCTCTAGCATCTGCAGGCTCAGATCAGTGCAGCACCCCCCCTCCCCAGCGTCTGCCGGCTCCGTTCAGTGCAGCGCCCCCCCTCCCCAGCGTACACACAGACCCCCCCCCCCCCCCCCCGCAGCTCACCAGGCGTCTGCCGGCTCCGTTCAGTGCAGCGCCCCCCTTCCCAGCGTCTGCCGGCTATGTTCAGTGCAGCGCCCCCCTACCCAGCATACACACAGACCCCCCCGCAGCTCACCTGGTGCCCGCCGCACTCTTTCCACTGCAGCCCTCCCCCTCCCTAGGTCTCCCGTTGGCCAGCCCGCAGCTCGCCCGGCGCCCTTTTCACTGCAACCCCCCTCCTCCTCCCCTGGTCTCCCGGTGGTCGCTTGCGGCGCTCCAGTGTGTGCGGCACAACAGTCCTACCCCCCTGCATTTCACCTGTAGACGCTGGTGGGGGCTGCCGTCAATGCACACCTGCACCGTGTATCTCCCCTCCCCCCGGTGGCGGCGGCGGCGCTTCAGTGTGTGCGGCCCCCCAGTCCCACCATCCTTCGAACTCACCTGCGGCCTCCCTGCAGCTCCCTCACCCCTGGACGCTCACAGTGCAGCTCTGCTCTATCTTCACCACCTCAGCTCTGCTACATCTTCACCACCTCAGCTCTGCTACATCTTCACCACCTCAGCTCTGCTACATCTTCACCACCTCAGCTCTGCTACATCTTCACCACCTCAGCTCTGCTACATCTTAACCACCTCAGCTCTGCTACATCTTCACCACCTCAGCTCTGCTTTATCTTCACCACCTCAGCTTTGCTACATCTTCACCACCTAAGCTTTGCTACATCTTCACCATCTCAGCCCTGCTGCACCGTCACCATCACCATCTTAGCTCTGCTGCATCACCATCATTAGGCATAAGCATTGCATGATGGGAAATGTAATTTTCTATCTTGGATATAGACCATCTTTTAGAAAAACTTGTAACTTAGGAACGGCAGCAGCTAGAAAGACGGGAGACGTCTCAAAATACTCAGGAGGACTTGGTGAGTAAGACCAGCTAGGTTTGGAGGCATTTCATTTTTTAGCTCTTGGGGGGAATACCCCTTTAAGTGTAATAAATGCTTTGACACAATTAAAACCTCTTATAGTTGCAAAGTTGCTTTTAGGCTTAAAGAAGCATTCGGACTAAATCAACCTACTCACTCATTAAGAGAATTAACATACTAAATGACATTAGCCTGGTTTGTACGCTCTATTCAGGCATATTGGCAAACATCTGATTACAGAGTCAATATTAGTCAATGGAGCAATTGAGTGCTAGTTACTGATCACTGTCAGCTCGGCTATTGATTGTCTATCACAGTTTCTTTTGTTCTCTTCTCAGCCAATATGATGTTCTGCAAAAAGAAATTTTTTATATAGAGCAGATTAAATTGTGTATTATACTGGAAAGAAAAAGAAAAGAGATGTGAAGTAAATACAGTAATAAAAAAAAGCTATTTCCACATCGGTAAACATTATTTATTAATTGTTTTATTTAATAAAGGTCTATGGAAAAGTTTTTTTTTTTTTTTTGAGATACAAAGCAAAATTTAAAAAGTGCTTTAAAGCCTTATGCGTCATGTCATAGCTCTGTCATCCTACTGCTTGTTCTACTGATCAGTTAGGGTCTGAACACTCAGATGCTGACTGATAGACAGTTGACATTCAGGGCAGGTTCTCTTAAGGCTGTGTTCACACATGCAGAAACGAAAATGTAATGTCAGTGCATCATTTTATTGCAGTAATTGATTATTTCATTGCAATGCTGCATCATTTCATTGCGCTTCTGCATCACTTCATTGCAGTAATTAATCATTTAATTACCGTTCTTCATTGCGTTAACACAATGAAACTCATATGTGTGTGAACATACCTTTGGACTGCATAGAGAAAAAATGGATAATCCAGAGATTCAGTTCTGTGTTAAAACAAAACTTTTAATACCATACAAGATAAAAAGCCATAGTTGTGAATTGGACCAATGAAAAACCTTTATGAGACCCAATGAAGACTGAAATGTCATGTTATTCAAGCTGTTTAATAGACCCTAAAACACCATAGGGTTAAAACACACAAACAAAAATAACTACCTACTACATATAAGGAACATTCTATATCCTAGAAGACATTTTTGGATGATTTGATATGGCCCTGAAAGCCACTGAGGGGACTAAAAAAAAAGAAACCTTACACACGTATTACATGGCCTGATCAGTTAAATAAATGAGCTTGGGTCTGCTAGATCGGTGCTCAAGCCTGTTACATGGCTCGACTACCGTGCAGCAAGGGCTGCACAGACATCGTTAGCAATATCTGTGCAGCCCTTGCCTTTAGTGTAAAATTAAATATATATGTTACTTGTCCATGGTCCCTGGTGCTTCTTCTGGATTCCTGGTATCTTCCTGGCTTTTCCTGCTCTCCACAGCCACCACTAGATCTGCAGACCCGGTGTCTAAAGTGACAGATTGCTCAGCCAATCAATGATGGGCCTGTCATTTCAGAGAGCGGCTCTGCAGTTTGTGGCAGCTGCAAAATTGAATCAGGGGAAGTCCCCCCTGAACCTGAACCTAGTTGTGGTGCCAAGCATTTTGCTATAAAATCTTATGTTGGGTGTCTGCCCATGATTACTGTTTGAGTTTGGCAACATTCTCTGAACCAAACACTCTGCATTTGACTCACAGCATCTGGAGAGGTTGGATGTCATCCTAGGGCTGCCAGGAAAACATGAGTACAGAGAACGTTGCTGAACCCAAACGGTTCGGCAAGTCCACTCCACACTACCCATGATTCATCCATTTTTGGTACAAGCTCGATACTGTGGCTTAAGAACAGCCAAAAAATTTGTTTTTCAGAAATATTAGCACCACACCTCTGGGAACCAACAACCTGCCTGTGGTCTAAGACAAGTTACCATATGTAATCATGACTTGGCAAATGTGCTGTGCAGAGGAGATGACATTATCTGAGAGGCGATCATGATGCGGCAGCTATGTGGTATTGTGCTATTGGTCTTAAGATATTAAGCTCCAGCTGAAGCCAGTGCACTAACCACTAAGCACAATAAGTGCACAATGTAGTCTGCAGCTGTCAGCATCTATTAAATGGTAATGTAAATGGAACATAAACATTCTTTTTTCTTTTTAATTTTTACATTTTCAATAAAATAAGTGAAAATAATTTATAAATAATTTATATAATAAATAAATAAGACTACGTTCGCGCTTTCTCAATTTTGTTGAGCTTCTTTGCTCACATAATTGAAGCCTCATTGATTTTGTAGACTGTAATTTTGTCTGAATTGACTGTCTGTGCTTTGTCAGGTATTTAGCTTATATGCCCAGAGTATAGGCCAGAATTTAGTGTCGGCTGCATCCCGTGCATCAGGCCACCCTACCATGGTGGAATGGTACACACTATTTTCAAATGGTATGCCAAGAGCCTCATGATTTTTATGGAGATTTTTTAGCAGTTCGGGGGAGCTGCTTTTAGTGATTTTTATATCTTTACTCGGTTACTATGTCTTGCCATTAACAGCAAGGTGTTGCATTTTTTTAAAAATGTATCTGCATTTTCAGCCATCTCAACATGCTTCTGCCTAGTGTAAATGGTGTTGTAGAAGAGCTGACCAAAGGTTTTTTTTTTGTCTGTGTTCCAGATGGGGAAGTGGCTGTCTCTACGTGGTCGTGCACTCCACCAACCCCACCCTGGGGGTTATTGTTGCCAGTATTAGCTGGATCCTGCATGCCCAGAGTATAGGTTTATTATTAGCCCAGGAGTGGCCAGAGTATGTGTAGGTTCCATCCTGTATATAGGGCCACCTTGTCACGGTGGGATGGTACACACTATTTGCAAATTTTCTTAAGCAGGCCATTTTTCTTCACTTCCTTGTTTTTTAAACAGCTACCAATGTGGAAGAACCGTACAGATATGGTATTACATTATATAGACACATCTATATCATTTTCAATGTACAAGTTTTCCTTATGTGGCGTTCCCCTTTAATGCACCTTGGAAAAAGAGATCCTCTTTCTGAGTATCATATTGGCAGTTTGGGGTTAGTGAAGACTTCAGTAGAAAAGGAGTTAAAAGTAGTAATTTCTGACAGTGTCAAAAAAAGTCAATGGTGCAGCAAGATAAAAAGATATTGATATATCTTAGAAAGATATAGAAAGGGTACAAACACAGGCTACAAAAATGGTGGATGGTCTGAAGCATAAAACCTATAAGGAAAGACTTAAGGATCTAAATCTGTATAGCTCAGAGGAATGAAGGGACATGATTAAACCTTTAAATATTTTAATGTGAATATTTCAATTAAGGTTTTATCGTTATCTGATTGACGCTGCTATGCTTTTTTCAATGGTGTTCTTAATTGTCAAAACCACCTGAGGTTTCTCTGATCCCATTGTTTTCAATGGAACAGTTCAGATGATATGTTCTCCCAATACTGCCGCCGGACCGCTAGACAGACCACACCTCAGAACGCTGCTTGCAGCATTCTGACATGCGGCCAGCTAGGCTATTCAGTGACGCATCCATTAAAGTGTATGGAGCTCCAGAGCCATCACTGGGTACAGGCAGCAGCATTATGCCTATGGCTTTTGCCTTTGGCACTCTAAGGAGGGAAGATGTCCCCAACAATATATGTAGTTGTTAACCCTTGTGACCCCATCTTTGCAGCAGAGTGGCCCCTGGCTCCTCTATACATGTACAGTACCCTATAGGAGATGTCCCTATGTCCTGCTGTACACAGTATAGAGCTCATGAGTTGTCCCCCCCATAGTAGTTTGCCTACTCTGGTGCTGCCCTATGGAAACTGATGGCAACTGATGGTTCTTATTGAAAAAAGGATAGAAAATCTGATGACAACTGATGCCTTTTTGGCACCAGTTGTGACATCTATTGTTGTCAGTTTCTTACAAAAAAATAAATAAATAATGATTTAACTTATATGTGTAAACTAAGCCTTATAAGGAAAGATACATTTTGAAGGTCATGATTTTGAAGTATTTTATGTAAGTTTTGATCAGTCTCATAAACCTGCCAATGACCATCTGACCAATGTGGGGTGTTCTGTAGAAAAGATGTCTGGCACCAAAACAAAAGTGAAGCCTTTGAAATATGTGCTATATATCTCTGGAATACATTGCTTACAATGTGATTGTTTTACATAAAATTATTAATAGAAAGTACAAAATGTTCAAACTTGCAAACATGAAATATCAAGACAGTAAAAGGCTGTCAGCTTCCTTCTCTGTGATATAAATCATCTTTTCCACGAGGGTATTGTTTTGATGATGGATCGGCCATTACAAACATATTCAGGCAGTAGAGTAACCTAATAGTGTTGGATCCTTATCCCAGCTCAGGTCATTCAAACATTCAGATGAAAATGAACACTAGGCCAACATGAGGTGCATTTCTTGACAAACTCAAATAGAGGAGGAGGATCCGGAATAAGGCTCTATATGTTGGGGCTAAGGGACAGCGGTGGACACCATGTGGTTTGGATTTGATATATTTTTTATGCAATAACACAAATTCCGCAGAGGTGATCACACTGCTTTCTCTCAGCTGCGTCCAAGCATTTGGAGTTGGCGTCAGTCCCTGCCTTAGTAATGAGGCCCTTCTTTGTTACATTCCATTCCCTGAGCTGCTGCAGCCTTATACTCCCAGCCAATCCCATAATCTCAGTTTAATGGGAATTGGTTAACCCCTTCCCTGCTCGAGCAGCTGGCGTAGAAATGGACCCATGTTTCCAGCCCCTATTGGCTGCCAAGTGGTAATAAAACACAGAGCATACCCAAAAAACACCGATCTAAACATCAGAACTTCACTGCTTCCTGCGGTAATTGGGGTCGTAAGATATTTAATCTTTACCCAGGAAATCTGAGCTGTTCAGCTCTGTTTTGCCTGCTACATCCATTACCACGATCCAGAATGATCTATTGTATTTATTCTCCAGATCTCATTCTCTCTCTCTTTCTCTCTCCCAATTTATAAAGATATATTTAATGCTACCATAACAGTTTGGCAGGACAGGAAAAAGCATGTGAACTGATGTCCAAATATCCAGGATAAGAAAACAGCAGCTTATTTGTCATTGTTACCTAGAAAGGGAGGGGGCGGCTGCTCTTCTTTGCTCTATGCGAGATTATATTAAATTCTTTTCTTTCAGCCACATCATGTCTGGAAGCTTTTTTTTGCTAGTTCACAGAAGCCACTAGGTATAGAAAGGTACGAAATGTTTTGCTTTGTTTTCTATCAAGGACACAAGGTAACTTTTTGGTAACAATTGTAGCTAAAAAGGCTGTGATAACTTATAAAGAGTTACTTTTGCATTAAAAAATCCCAATCGTTATAACAGGTTAAGAAAAGCCTTAAAGGGAAAGGGGAAGAATCTAACCTGCTGATATGCCCATGTAGTGCACAGAGCACACAGGCTGAAGGTAAGTTTTTTACCTTCATCCTCTGCTCCATTTCAAGTTTGTTCCCTATATCAATGAGGCATTTTGGTGCACAAGGTGCAGGACTACCACCACAGTGCACCAATCCGCCCTTGACTGCACCACTCTGCTTATATTTATTAGAAGGGGCATGCTGGATGGGGTGAATCAGTGCACTGCAGGTGAGAAAATTACCTTCATCTTTAGTGCCTCATGAGCTAGAGCGAATGTCTGAGCAGGTTTGATCCTTCTAATCTACTGATAATTTCTCTATAAAGATTAAAACTCAATTCTATGTAGCCAACTAGGTGGCTGATTACTTGACAAAACAGGATTCCTACCACAGTGTGACTTTCCTGACAACGCTTTCAACCTGGTGAGAAGAGAAAATGTCCAACCCCACGTCAAGTAAGTGAACCCAGACAGTCCTAAATGAACCCGTAAGAAAGCCTTCCATTTCAACATGTTGTGATATTACTATAATACAGAGTTAAAATAGGAGTGCTCCACATATTGCAAAATATAATGCTGGCATACCCCCCAAAAATTGTGCCCTACTGTGCCTACAGTATATAATATTGCCATTGACTTCCATATAATACCATCTACCCACACAGATTGACAGTTGTAAAGTGGTTGCATTTATGGCATGGTCTGGAACTTAAAGTGTCTTTACACAGAGAGATTTATCTGACAGATTTTTGAAGCCAAAGCCAGGAACAGACTATAACCAGGAAACAGGTCATAAAGGAAAGAGAGATTTCTCCTCTTTTCAAATTCATTCCTGGCTTTGGCTTGAAAAATCTGTCAGATAAATCTCTCTGTGTACTGAACTGTACTGAACTGGTTTACTATAGATATGGTCCAAGATAAATTAAATAAACTCAATGTAACCAAAGCTCCAGGGCCTGATGGATTACACCCCAGAGTTCTTAGGGAACTCAGTTCTGTAATTTCTCTACCCTTGTATGAAATATTCAGTAATTCTTTGCTTATTGGTATTGTGCCGAGGGACTGGCGTACGGCAAATGTAATGCCGATTTTCAAAAAGGGCTCTCGAACTTCCCCAGGTAACTATAGACCCGTAAGCTTAACGTCCATTGTGGGGAAACTATTTGAGGGGCTTATAAGGGACTACATCCAGGAATATGTAGTGGCTAATAGTATTATAAGTGATAACCAGCATGGTTTTACTAAGGACAGAAGCTGTCAAACCAACCTAATATGTTTCTATGAAGAGGTAAGTAGAAGCCTGGATGGCGGCGCGGCTGTGGATATCGTGTACCTGGATTGTGCAAAAGCGTTTGACACAGTTCCTAATGGACGTCTGATGGGTAAGTTAAAGTCTATCAGTTTGGAAAGTTTAATGTGTAACTGGATTGAAAACTGGCTTAATAATCGTACCAGAGAGTGGTGGTCAATGATTCCTACTCCAAATGGTCCCCGGTAATAAGTGGTGTACCCCAAGGGTCAGTACTAGGCCCTCTTCTAACAATAAAACAGAGAGAAATGCGGGCGGCACTACAGGTAGGAATCACACGTGCAGGATCACTCAGTGGAGACCGGCTCAATTAGCCAAGACATGGGGGTGCTCACCAGAAAATAGTCTATCATCAATCCATTACGTATAGAGAAAAGAAGTTGCACTCACCCAAGAAGTCTTCATAAATTCTTATCTTTATTTTTTGCAAGCGGACATAGTGCGGACAAAATAAAGAGCAGACGCCCTGTGAATGGAGTGGTGACAAGCCTGTTTCACGCTATGCAGCGCTTCTACGGACCTCCTCCTACTAGGCCCTCTTCTGTTTAACTTGTTTATTAATGATATTGAGAATGGAATTAACAGCAATGTTTCTATCTTTGCAGATGACACCAAGCTTTGTAGTACAGTACAGTCTATGGAGGATGTGCAGATGTTACAGGATGACTTAGACACACTGAGTGTTTGGGCGTCCACTTGGCAAATGAGGTTCAATGTGGATAAATGTAAAGTTATGCACCTGGGTACTAATAACCCGCTTGCATCATATGTCCTGGGGGGAGTTACTCTGGGAGAGTCGCTGATAGAGAAGGATCTGGGTGTACTTGTAGATAATAGACTACAGAACAGCACACAATGTCAGTCAGCTGCTTCTAAGGCCAGCAGGGTATTGTCATGCATTAAAACAGGCATGGAATCTCAGGACAGGGATATAATATTACCGCTTTATAAAGCTTTGGTGCGGCCTCATCTGGAGTATGCTGTCCAGTTTTGGAATCCGATTCATAAAAAGGATGTTCTAGAGCTGGAGAGGGTACAAAGACGGGCAACTAAACTAATAAGGGGAATGGAGCATCTTAGTTATGAGGAGAGATTAAAAGAATTACATTTGTTTAGTCTGGAGAAGAGACGTATAAGGGGAGATATGATTAACTTATTTAAATATATAAATGGCCCCTACAAAAAATATGGGGAAAAGATGTTTCAGGTAAAACCCCCTCAAAGGACAAGGGGGCACTACCTCCGCCTGGAGAAAAAAAGGTTCAATCTCCGGAGGCGACAAGCCTTCTTTACCATGAGAACTGTGAATCTGTGGAACAGTCTACCACAGGATCTGGTCACAACAAAAACAGAAGAGGGCTTCAAAACAGGGCTAGACAAGTTCTTAGACCAAAATAATATTAATGCATATGTATATAACCCCTCCCCCTTCCCTGTATCCATCCCCTCCTTGGTTGAACTTAAAGGACATGTGTCTTTTTACAACCGTATTAACTATGTAACTATGTAACTATGTGTAAAGTTACCCTTAGCCACGGCCCAGCAACAAAAAGGCAAACGCTAAAACCCCTATTACACAGGGTGATCTCCAGAAGCAAGCGAGCACTGACCTGAGTAGGTCAGTGGAGGCATTGTTAACATCCATATGGATGTTACTTTGACACATACAGTACTCAGTACTGTCTACCTAGTACTGTCTACCAAGTAGACACTTTCATGGAAAGGAAAGGGTCTTTCTTAACGTCAGGGCCCCTTTCAGCAGGATAATGGGTCCCAATCACATTGCACAGATAAATCAGGAATCTTGTGTGAAAAGTTCCTGGTGTTGACTTGACCTCCACATGTCAATCCCATTGAGCATCTATGAAATATTCTGGAAAAACAAATCTGATTCTCAAAGACCACACCTGCACAAATCCAAAAAATCTCAATGGTACATACCAAAGGACACATTTCAAGGTTTTCAGGACTTCGATTCTCTATAGATCACAGCTATTTTTGGTGGGAAAAGGACTAACACAATATAAGGCAACCCATATAAATGGCTAAAAAAATACAGGCAAATAATAACTTCTACGCTAAACACCCAGTTACAAACTAACAAGGGTAGTGCCCAAGCAGGAAATTGTCAGTATGGGTGGGCTTTAAAATGGCAGTGGAAGATTGGTGAGGTGCAAAATGTTGTGAAAATATTTTATCTTTTCAACCCAGTCTGACCCTTTTTATCCTCATTAGCAGTGAGTGAACATGTACCAAAATGTTTGTATGTTCGTACTGCCGCTAACTGTTCATGTTCGCCGATCACTAAAAATTTGTTCGATGATCGAAAGGTTATAATGATAATTTTTGATCATTTCGCATTGTACACATCTGCGTAAGTTTTCTTCCACCAGTTTGAAAGAGCCCATAATTGTGTCGGGAAAGAAGAGCTCATCAGGTAATGTAGTAGCCAAGTTCACTACTGGCATACTTGTGATTGGCCTGTACGATTAGTGTCATTACGTATGTTACGTACATGCGATAAAAACTGAGCTGTTATACTTCAGATCTGATCACTTGCACTGAATCTGTCCCAAAGTCCTTCGCACCTTTAAACTTCCGATGCAGGTCAAGAATAATTTTCTTTGGATTCTGCACAGGATCATGATGCAAATCATAGTCCATCCTGTCCACTACATGCACCATGTATTTGAGTTCTCCAAGGCCAAAAGGGGAAGCTCACTGGGATATCTTGATTTGGGACAGAAGACTGTATGCTGCAGCCTAGCATTCCTTGCATGTATTGAATGATACATGTATCATGCATATATGTGAATGGGCGAATAAAAGATACGCTAATGCTGTGCACCTCGTAATTGCTCTTCTGTTACGTATTTTATGCATTTGTACGCATGTGTGTAGACCGAAACATACGCTTCTAATGTACATTCGCTATTTGCTTGTGAATGTTCAGTGAACACAAACCGAACCGGTCACGATCATTTTTTTAACGTTTGTGTTTGGGATCCGAACCGAACATTGGGATGTTCGCTCATCCCTAATCCTGATGTACAACCCTGATGTTATGAGTGATTGGTCTCTTCTTGATAAATTGTATGTGTTCTCAGTCTTTTATCACCTCTTGAATATTACTATAGAGTCACCTAGGGTCTTAGGGCCCTATTACACAGAGCGATAATCGGCCAAGTTGGCCCATGGAATAGGACCCTCACATATAATATTTATGATGGGCACAGACATCGCTTTAAAACATTTCTCCTTTTAAAGGAAAATGAGGTGATGAGAAGAATTATTTATTTATAAGTCAACAAAGTACAGGAAGGAAACCTGTCTCGGTAGAAAGAACATTTTTGAGACATTCTGAAGTGTAAGGAAGTAACAGATGTATTGAGTTTTAGGTCATGTTTGATAGAAATGAATGCAGGGGAAAAGACAAGATCTTCTCTTTATAAAAGATGACTGGGGTGGTGTGAGGATTCCAGTGGACAGGCAGACCGGTGAACATTTTATTACTCATTTCTGTTGTCTGGGACAATCTACTGGGATGAATGATAAAGGTAACGCAATGCAGAAACAAGATATTCAAGACGTATTCATTATTGCTGTGCCTGGATATTATTATATGCAGTCTTATGACATTTTATATTTGACTTTGAAATAGTGAATTTTATTCTATGTAACCTAATCTACATTATCCTATTATACACAGATGTATTTGTTAATATGGGTAGATTCATGTCTGTTATATACTGGAACGATGCTTGTAAACTTTTACAGATATGGTATTTAAACCCTTTGTAGCTTTACATTTTAGGGAGAAAAGAAAACATATAAAAAGAAAACACCTCAATTATCAAAATATATCTTACAGGAAAACTCGCCTTGTTGACCATAACACCCTTCTTTAATTGTATAGGAAAGATGTACTAATTGGTATTGGTTATAGTATCGGTATAGATAGTTGAAGTGGTGGTTAGCATAACATTGTAGATGGAAACTGGTAGGTCACAGAAACTGCGACTGACTTGCCCCGTCACATGTCCCTTTTCACTGCATCCTCCCTGGTGGTAATTTTGTCAGGTAATACATGATCAGTGTGTGGTGATTCATACAGTACTGTGTGCATGCCAAAAACAGGTGGTGAATTGAGCAGCAATGCTTACTATACTATATGCATCACTGCTCAAGTACAACATGCTACATTATTTTGTCTGGAAGATTTAATGAAATCTGCAACAGAGACACCTAAGGGAATTTCCAACACAGATGTGGCCCTAGTTTTAGAGGATCCAGCCTATTGACAGGATCAATGGTAACATTCAGTTATCTATACATTTCCAGGAGGCATAACAGTGGAAGGGAACAAAAAACATTCTTCAGTTTAGGTAATTTAAGAACAAATCAGGGTGTACTTTAACCCCCTAACTCACAAGCTGTACTTGGGAAAACTAAAATGGGCAATGGTAGCCCTTTGTCCTGAAGGAAAAATGTTCATCAATTTTATGCTTTTCCAGTCATCAGGGTGGTTGCCAGTGACTACTCCCTGCCCCATTGGCCTTGACCGATAGATCTGTCCCCATATACAAGCAGGGCAAGATCTATCAAACAAGGTTGTGGGATGTGGTGATCTAGTCTGAGCTAGAGCAGTTTAAAGTGGGAGTTGCATATACTGTACTTTCACTTAAACCTGTATGAAAGGCAGAATGAGAACCAGCAGGGGGCATGATGACCAAGAAGGGAACAGAGGCAACAATCAGCTGACATGAAGGATGTCGCCTGATTGTTGTCTTTCTACAACGAAACCGATACTTAATTAGCAAAACAAGAAGAATCCCCAAGGTCAGTACTCGCATCTTCCGCAGCATTGGCCCGTGTAATAGGGGCTTTACTCTCTCCATAGACTTTTTTGGACAGAATGTAATCTGATCTCTCAGTGAGCAGCTAGTTAATCTTGTAAATACAAGTTGGGATTAAGTTGTTTTTTTTTATCCTCATAAGATATATTACACATTTCTTATATTCACTTGCACTATTGATTTATACATTTGTAGAATTGACGGTGACCATTTAAGGCACCTACATTATGTGCCAATTGACTTGGGCCATAAATTCAAGATCTACAATAAAAAAAGTGACAGGGTTTTTACATTTTTATTGTGATTGTTACGGGGTTACATCAAGTGTACAATTTAATTTTATAACATAAGTGACAGCTTTATAACTTGTGTTCCCTGTTCAACATGTTCTAGATTTACAACATGTAGACAGATAAGTCGTGCCATATATAAACTGCTAAAGTGTTATTTAGCATGTATTATAAAATATTCCCTCAAATCTTCTGACCACTGTAATATAAGCAGGTGTGGATGAAGCCTTTAGTCTGGATCAAGAGAGCACCATGTTTAACTAATGTAGCCTCAGCAACTTGCATGTGGATTGGATTTCTGCTTAGTTTGGATAAAAACCTCAGAAGCATGACTGTGGAAGACAGGCAGGTAAAGAAGCAATGGAGCATCAGAGCCCTCTGCTCACCCATGTGTTTATGCCAGTGCGGCCAGGCCCTGTGGTTGACACTGTGAAGCTTTGCCGGCTCTTGAAGTTGCCATAGAAGCAGACGGACGGTCTGAGGTTACCCTGTGGTCTAGTGTCGAGATAATGTTTTAGTAAGCATAATATGATGCCTGTCCTCCCTCGCAAGATCTACTCTTCGAGGGAATGCAACCACAAATACATAGTGCAGCAGGCTCGACATTACGGGGCCAATTATTAAGTTACGTTCTATTAAAAAAAGGAGAGAATATCAGAGAAATTACTTTGTTTTCTTAGCAGTCACCTAATTATGTAATGATGGAAAGGCTTACTATGTATTTAATGACATCATACACAAGATCAAACAATTTTCATTATTTTGCTAACTATTTTATATGATGTCATTTCTAACACAATAGTCACAGTGTGTGTTCAATGAATACACAGTCGGCTGAAGGAGATCTTCAATGTGCCTTTCTATTTGCACAATGCTCAACATTCCTGTAAGTGTCTAGCCCTTGATCTTGGGTTCGCAACGGGGGGTGGGGGGGTCGGGCATTGTTTATAACATTATATAGGATTCTGTGTATAGGCTGTTTCTTCACAAAGTCTGCTCGGGATATGGAATATGTTTAGATCTATATAATATCGCTTTCATATAAGAGACTGGATAGATGACTGTCTATAAACATACTTCAAGTGTTTCTGATTCAGCACTTACGGAATGAATTGTAATTTATAACCAAGGGGGTTTCATTTGGCCCACCAGAGGAAATAATTCTGAAAGCCATCCCTCCATCTATACAGAACACTGTACTCTTTGTTATTAACACTGTGTAACCAGGACATCTAAATAATGAAGAATAAAAGATTATTTATTATTAGTCTATGAGAAATGGACACTTGTGGCAAGTAAGTGGCCCCAAAGTCAACTCCAAATAGAGTAGTTTCCTGTTAGACCTTTGTGACCCATTACTGTTTCAGAGTCTGGGCCTGGGGTAAAACCTTATAGTGCCCTGGTAGGCCAGTCTGACCATGATTGTTATATCACATGGATTAAATGATGACCAAGCTCTTATTTAGTATTAATCAAATCTTTTCATTTGATCTAAGGATGTGTCTGGTCCTTGGATTTCCTTGTTATAAGATATACCATGTTGTGTAATATTTTACTAAGCATATTGGTATAAGTTGCTTCCAGCTGTGTAGCTTCCAATAATTTTTCTTTTCTATTATTTGTAAGGTGCAATTCCTCTTAAATTCCATTAAAAATGTAACATTTTATCTTAATTTGAAAAAGGGTCTATCAGCAGTTAAGGATAATCTAACCTACTGATTCTAATAGAGGACATTACAAAGGGTACCTCTACTGTGGGGCCTTGGTGGGCTATTTTTGTGTAAGCAGCATTTTATATACAGTATATGCTACATCGCCTATTTTGCGCAGTGGGGTAATCCTTTACCATTGGTCCTTTTGCACTGAAACAGCCACCTATAACAGCCATACAGAGGCCATCCATTTGCACTGATGGTTGCAGAGAGGCAGCTCAGTATTCATTAGGGAGCGTTGCCAGAGGAGAAGGTGGAAAGCGATTTATTCTTATACCGGCTTCATATTTTTCATAGCCTCTCTTCACTCCCAGCGCCCTTACAACACGTAGGCGCTGCTTACTAGTTCCAGCACCTTGGACAGCGATCCCGCCGTGCATCGGCTTCCCGTACACTCACTCTGTCGGGACGCCACACCCCCTGGGCGTGTGTGGGGGGGACGTCGGATGCCTCGGCGCGCTTTTCCCACGTGCTGTGACGTCACACGCGCGGCGTCTGCACAGTCGGTAAATAGACTGCAGACGCCTCCCTCGGGTTAGTCTGCCACTGCAGCTTGACTGGAGGACATCTCCGGTAATTAGGAGAAAATGGGTTAGTGTTTCCTTATACTTTTAGCCTCCACTTTTTGGCTATCATGCCCCTTGTACCTAATTGAGTAGTACATTGTTCCTTATAGGGAGGCCACACTGGGAACACGGCACCACTCACTGCCACTCTCTTGACCCAGCAGAATTGTAAGTAATCAATCATACTATTATGCCCTTATATGTCTCTCATGGACGGGCACTCATTGACCAGACATGTTTACACTACATATAGGTCCACAAATTGGCCACTGCCGCTCCGGGACATACTGCTTTTGGGTCCAGATGTATGGACACAGTGAGTAACACGCTTCCATTATCTCCTCATCCTCATTCCACAGCAGCCTTCTTCTGAGCATTACAACATTGCTAGAATGAATATCTGGCTCTGACTGTCATTTTTTGATGCCTATATTGTACCCTATTACGGTGACATTATATGTATGGCTCTTATGACTGTTACCTTTTTTACACCTGTACCTCCTTCCATGCACCTCCTGACCCATGATGACGTCACCGACCAGAGTGACAGAAACGCGTAGGGCAAAGGTGACGGTACTGACGGTGACAGGACACACTGTGACCTAATGGGATTGCATTTCCCTCAAGAAGCTGTGACCTGCACTAGACTTCAATTGGACAATAGTATTTTCACTTAGCAGCAGATTCTGTTAATTGGCATATTTTCCCTTGCCTCGGCGGAGGACTTTTGGGGACCTTGTTACTGCCTACTGAATCCCTGCGTCCAATCCTGACATATTGTCTTTAATTTCCCACTAGAGGAGTTATTGTGCTTTATGCACATTGTAAATAATAGCACATTTATCATTGTTTATTGCACTAGAATACTGTTTTATTGTATATTAATAAAAGTTACTTTTTAGCTTATTCCCTCTGTTATTTGGTTTAGTATTTACGAGAGCGTGGGATTACCTAGCTACCATATGGTTAGTATACCTTACCTATACATTATTTTATATTCTAAAACCTTATAGTGCCCTGGTAGGCCAGTCTGACCATGATTGTTATATCACATGGATTAAATGATGACCAAGCTCTTATTTAGTATTAATCAAATCTTTTCATTTGATCTAAGGATGTGTCTGGTCCTTGGATTTCCTTGTTATAAGATATACCATGTTGTGTAATATTTTACTAAGCATATTGGTATAAGTTGCTTCCAGCTGTGTAGCTTCCAATAATTTTTCTTTTCTATTATTTGTAAGGTGCAATTCCTCTTAAATTCCATTAAAAATGTAACATTTTATCTTAATTTGAAAAAGGGTCTATCAGCAGTTAAGGATAATCTAACCTACTGATTCTAATAGAGGACATTACAAAGGGTACCTCTACTTTGGGGCCTTGGTGGGCTATTTTTGTGTAAGCAGCATTTTATATACAGTATATGCTACATCGCCTATTTTGCGCAGTGGGGTAATCCTTTACCATTGGTCCTTTTGCACTGAAACAGCCACCTATAACAGCCATACAGAGGCCATCCATTTGCACTGATGGTTGCAGAGAGGCAGCTCAGTATTCATTAGGGAGCGTTGCCAGAGGAGAAGGTGGAAAGCTTTTTCGGGACCACTGCACTAAAGGAATTATCACATCTATAAAAAATTTGTTACAAACTGTTAAAAAATACACACCAGAACGACATAGACTGGAGGTAAATGCATGCTTAGCTTAAATGATGCAAAGTTGCACACAAGAAATCTTCAGCAGATTACAGTACCGTGAATGTAGATGCAATCTCACAAATTTAATCCACAGAAACTGTTAGAATCCACATTGTTAGAATTTTAGATTTGCAGCTGGCCCCTTTCTGCACATTTTTACTGTGGATTTTACCCCTTTAATGTAGACTGGTGAAATCCACTGTTGCAGAGTTTGCAGTGGATTTCCTAAGGATTACAAAGGATTTGGGGTGTGTCCTTATCATAATAATTCATCTGTAAGTTCTATATACAGGTGAGCTAACTTTACCAAGGTTCTGTTTGGCAGGGTCGCCAAACTTTAAAGAAAGACTAGAGTTTGTCCAAACAATTGAGGACGTTTAGTTGTTTTACTGCGCTTTAGCAAGTTCACTCATCAATACTTACCTGCCTGTGCTCTCCAGAGCAGGCTGTGACTGAGTCGAGAGTTACAGCCTGCTCAGCCAATCACCAGCCCCAGTGCTGTCCCATCAGTCAGTGATTGGCTGAAAGGGCTGTCACTCTCGTCTCCGGAGTGACAGCCTGCTCAGCCAATCACTGACTGAGACAGTGCTGTGGCCAGTAATTGGCTGAGTGGGCTGGAGATGGCTGCGATTAGTCGGGGACACAAGAGACCCACAGTAGGACACCATGGTAGCACGGACAGGTGAGCATACGTTTTTTTTTTCCCCCTATGTATATTAAAATGTGCCATAGTCATCTTTACCAACTCGTTACAAACTTGTTCTGGAACAAACCGAATGTTTGTAGCATATCTTGCTTTGTGAAGTCCAGTTCGCTCATCTTTAGTTGTATGGCATTTTGAGAAACTAAAACCACAATAGGTTGATAACCTTGCTAATGAGATGAGCAAATCATTCAGAAATTTGTTTTGCGAAGTTGTCGAATATTCGTACAAATTGGCGAATATTCACGAATCACTTACAATTGAATTTCATTGAAAATTGTAGTGAGGACACATGTTCATGTTTGTATGTTCGTACGAACATGCCACTAATTATGCGTGTTCGCTGATATGAACAATTTGTTCGATGTTCGGAATGGTTAGAACAATTATTTTCGAACATGCCAACGTTTATGTTGTGATGTATACAACTGTGTAATATTCACAACTGCGTAATGTACTCAATGGCCACCACGTTTAGCGAATTTGCGAAGCAAATCTGACAAATTTGGGAATTGCAATGAGGCCAATTAAATGCCCGATTCGCTGCAAATTGGAATTTGTCAGAATATCAACCTGCAAAAAAAATGGTGACGCACAACACAGCATAAGCCTATAACCTTGATCTGACATTAAGCTATGAAAAATGTATACTATGATAGAAATATAGCACATTTGGATACAACATACTATATGTAAAAAAAATATGCTCTCTTTTGACGACAAAACTTTTAGAATGCTATTATGTTTCCTCAGTTTCCAGCTGAGCAGTTCTTTTAATCTGCAAATCTGACTAACCTTGTCTAGCCACATTTCACATTAAGCATATTTATAAAGGGTGTTTATAAAAATATAGTCACTTGTTCTATACATTTATTATATACAGGAAGCAAGATATCAGCATGTAGTCTGAACTCTATCCACTGGAATGTGCATTGAGTGGACTGAGCAAATAATTCTGGAAGCAGCAGAACTAGACATTTTATTTCCTTTTTTGAGTGATCAGACTTGTAGACTTAGTTATAATCTGCATGTTAAAATCTGCATATAATCATCCTATCTGGGTTGTTTCAGAAAATCAAGTTATGCCCAATCCTATATAATTTCCAACCACTGGGACACCACACAATCTTGAGAACCGGCACCAACTCTGAATGGAGTGGCAGTGTGCATGTCATCACTGTTCCATCCATTCTCAATGGTAGCCATCAGAGCTAGCTGAGCATTGTCCTGTACTGGCTCCTCCCTCATAATCAATTACCACCCAGGAAAGGACAGAGACAGATTTAGTAAAGCAGCCCCATTGGGCTGTTCAGTGTAAGGTAGTTAGTGGCAGAGAACACCTAATCTTTCTCCTTCCACAGTTATGCTATGTTCACACATGGAATGGAACGGCCGGATGATCTTTCCGGCCGGAGGCTTCTGATGCAGGCGCATCAACGTGCGCCCGCATCAAAACTTCCCACAGCACACAATGAAGCAAGCGGCCTGAGCCGCTTGCTTCATTGTTTGTGAACTGACAAGGTTTCCTACGGCCGCAATTCATTGAATTGTGGCCACAGAAAACTGACTTGTCAGTTGTTTGCAGTGCCGCACGGGATCCCGGCCGGAGCGTATACAATGTGTATATGCTCCGGCCGGGATCCCGTAGAACAACAGGCATTGTTCACAGGCGTACAAAGTACGGCCGTTGTTACCGATGGCAACAACGACCGTACTTTTACGCAGTGTGAACATAGCCTAAAAGTGTCACTGTCGTTTATTTATTTATTTTTTCAGAAATCAATAGTACAGGTGATTTTAAGAAACCTTGTAATTGGGTTTATTAGCAGGAAAATGCATTTTTTATCATGAATAAGCAGTTTGAAGCTCTTCCCCCTGTCTTCATGGTTTTCTATGAAGAGGGGAGGGCTGGAGGGAGATAAGGCACCAAAACAGGAAAACAAAGAGTTAATTTACAACTACATCACCGGGCTATCTCCTCTGAAGTCAGCACTGACCTTTCTGACCTCTGAATACAATCTTTCACACAGCTTACACAGCTGTGTAATCCTTTGTTCTCCGCTCTCTGCTGGCAACTAAACTGCCTCCTCCCTCCTCCCCTCTTCATAGGTAAGACAGGGCTGATTGATGTAAAAGAGACGAGATTTCCTGATAATGAGCAGTGAATGAAAGAGAGGAGGAAGGGTGGGGGGACCTTGGAAAAGTCAGATAATGGCATATTTGCCTAATAAACCCAATTAATTTATATATATATATATATATATATATATATATATATATATATATATAAAAACAACAACAACAGTGACACTCTGAGGGAGCCAGTTTGAATCCCTCAGGAAAGTATCAGTGTGTTAGTAATTTTTCTGAGAAGGACTGGAGTTAAGCATAGACATGACTAAGGGCCTGCGGACCTAAAACATGTTGGTCCGAAGATTTTGAAGTGTGTTTCTATACGAAAAGAGACGTATTGATTGGACTACACCGAGCTGCTGGATATCTTCTCCATTCGTGTTCAATCAAGTAGATCTGTTCCTGCCAGACTCCGAGCACAAGTGAATGGTTCGCGGCAGTAGTAGTGAATAGAGATGAGCCAACCGGGTTCGGGTTCGAGTCCATCCGAACCCGAACGTTCGGCATTTGATTAGCTGGGGCTGCTGAACTTGGATAAAGCTCTAAGGTTGTCTGGAAAACATGGATACAGCCAATGACTATATCCATGTTTTCCACATAGCCTTAGGGCTTTATCCAACTTCAGCAGCCACCGCTAATCAAATGCCGAACAATCGGGTTCGGATGGACTGAAGCATGCTCGAGGTTTGCTTATCTCTAGTTGTGAACGATTGACTTTTTTCGTTATATTACCATTGACTGTGCCTCCATTACTCTAAAATAATTACTGGATAGTTTACTTAGTAGAGAACTGTTGTTGCAGTTCACCTTTCTCTGGGTCTGGCTCATCACCTGCACATTTGAAGGGTATCTGTCACAATAGCTCTCTCTCCAGGTTCGTGTGAAGCTACTGCTGATGCCTGAATATTGTATTTGGAAGATTGGGCCAGTTCCATCTATGAGCCTTAATAATTATAAGACCCCTTGTGCATGGAACCTGCCTGGCATGGGGCATTTTCACTGCAACCCAATCTTCTGACATCAACTGCCAACTGATCTGGAGAGAAATATATTGTTATAGGTTTCCAATACAAGCAAGGACACTCCATATTTCTTCCAACTGTATACTATACAGAATGTTTCCCAGGGAGATCAGTCCCATCCATTTCAACAGCACAGTCCCCCCTCACTGTGCCAGCCCATGATACAATGAGTAACTAAATGGAAGTCCCTGTGCCATCCCGAGTGTAACCATGACAAGCTGTGGAGCCAATGCACCCAATCATCCCTCTGCCCTCTGCTAAGCTCTTTCAGAGTTGCAATCCAATGTATTTATCTATTCCTATTTTTGGATATATTGCCCACATGCTTTGCCCATAATGCAATCTCTTCCCTTAAGTTTTACCAACATCACAAATAGATTAAGTGGCAGAATACTGTGCATAACTAACTCTTGTGTGTCAGTCTGCTAATGCAGCTGTGCTGATATCCATTGCAAATATTTAACATGTAATAAACAGAGATGTTGTTCAACCTTTGTCATAAGGCAACCAGATTATAACTCAGATGTGCACCACATGGGTGTTATTTACTAACAGAGTGCAGTAACCCATGGACTCCAGCAATGGCTCTAAGGCTTTGGATATAGCCAGTGGACACATGTGCACCAGGATTCAAGGAAAGCACATGTCTTACTGATGATTTGGATTTTTTGTACTTGTATCTTACTATTTATAAGCATCAGTCTCTGTTGAGTCATGAGACAGCAGGTGGCAGATGAGCTTTGTACATGATGCTCAAACACAATGTTCAGACAGAACACTGGAACCAAGGGATGAGTAAGTGATAGTAGGCAGCAATCAAGTTATGTTACAATTTTTCCCTATGAAAATCTAAACTTATGTAATCAGAAGGAATTGATACTAAACCGGTCATAATAATCCTGCAATATGGACTTATTATAAATAGAAATAATTTTTACACATATAATTGATAAAACATATGGTGCATTATTGAGCCTTAGTAACTTAGTTGATGTCCATGACTCCCAGCCTGTTGTTATCCCATTTAACTTTTCCCTTCTGTTGTTAAATGTTGGAAATATATTTGACGTAGACAACAGAGGGAAAAAGTTATTAGCCTCATTGCTTCCCCACATGTAACTTTCTGAGAGCAAGGTGTTTGTTTTTTTTATACACAGTAGTATTTTT
Organism: Dendropsophus ebraccatus; assembly: GCF_027789765.1. Classification (NCBI taxonomy): domain Eukaryota; kingdom Metazoa; phylum Chordata; class Amphibia; order Anura; family Hylidae; genus Dendropsophus; species Dendropsophus ebraccatus. The sequence goes on along the minus strand of NW_027210334.1, from coordinate 42,873 downwards.
TAACTAAGTAAAGACACTCTATAAAACCATTTACCAAATTCACAGTAATGTTAAAATATAATATCATGTAGCTGCAGGGTCATTTGCCTTAAAGATAAATGTGCTTTGGATAGGCTGCTTTATACAGTTTCAGGCTATGTTCGTACAACGTATATTTTGAATTAATCAAAGCTGTTATTGCAAATTGCAACACTGGCTGCGATTAATTCAAAGTATACGTTGCATTCATTTCAATGGAATCCTAGCCAAAGTATATACACATAGCGGCTGCAGGAAAAACTGAAATGTCAGTTTTTTTTGCGGCTGCTATTCATTTAATAGCCGGTACAACAGCAACCCACAGGTGCAAGGGCTTACCGTATATACTCCTCCCAGTGTACACATGATAAACACCTGCTCTGTAGCTACTAAAAAGTGAGGATTTTAGCAAACTATTTGATCAAACAGAGTGTTCCATGTCACCAATGTTAAGGTGTCCTCACAGACATGGTCCATACTATAGCATTTTCACACTAGCATTGGCTTCTCTTAGCCTTTAATAAGCCTACAACTGGGCAGATAGGAGCCAAATGATCTCTTTTTATCTAGCACCCTCAGGACATGGGTGGAATGCAAGCCAAAAGGAGGTAGCCAAACCCACCACATTCAACAGAAAAAAAAAAGTGTCTGTACTTAAGCCACAAGCAGCGTGCAACCTGCAGTGTGAACAGAGTCATAGATGTACTGCCAATTTTTCCTTTATTTCTATTCAATTAATAGCGGCCGCAGAGACTTGTTAATTCACACAATGGAAAGTGCAGCTCTTTCCATTGTGTGCTATGGTGAATTGGGATGCAGGCACACCCGCATCCCAATTCAACAGAAATTAAGTTCATCCGTCTTGTACTGCAGTACTGGGGATGAACTTCACTGACACCGGCCTTTCTGTGATACGGCAGGATCACAGAACAGCCGGTGTCTTACTAAGTGTGAACCTGGCCTTAAACTGTTATGTACCTTTGTACTGGCTGCGGGTAAAAGACTAATTTTTTTGTATCCACCCATTACATTTCAGCTCCTGAAAGGTAAAACATTTCACATTTCGGAGTGTAATTTCTAATCCATTGAGTGGTTAAAGTAGAAAGAGAAAGATACAGAGACAAGAGTCTATGTGGAGAAGCTGTAGAGGGACCCCATGGCACGTCTAGGAACTTTTTGAGCTTAAAAGGAGTTTTACATGGCAAGCAAAAGCCAAGGAAAAGCGAACACCAACCTCAGGTCAGCGCTCGATTGTCCCTTGTTCCCCACTTACTGCCTGTGCTACTAAATGCACAGGAAGTAAGCACGGAACAGCTGGAGGGGCAGCAAGAACAATCCTTAGATCATTTGGGCTACCCATTAAAGTCAGTGGCGATCTGCTGCCGCTGTTACTATTGCACGGAGTGATGTACAGCAGATTGTCGCTGCATTGATCATGATTTTTCAACATGTTGATCGTGCATGTCGACTGATTGTGGTCTTACTACAAGTCCTACTGCACAAAATGATTACTGTTTGGAACAGCCAGAAATAGGACAGGTATGGTCGATAACCGTTTGGTGTAATAAGGCCTTTAAGCCTTGCCTAGAGACTTTGTGGCTACCAGGCTAAAATATTACCCAAGAGCCTTCACCCCACAGGGGAAATTGCTGTTTAAATCACTAAGTACTACCGTGCACCTCTGAAAAAAGAATCCCTGACCCAATGCATTTACATAAAGGGCTAGAGTAGAGCTTAAACTGTTTTGGGATGCGCCACATAGTATCTCACTTTCCTTCAGGTTGCTTCCCTTCTTCAGCTAGAGTTTCATCTGTTATATTCCAAATACTGTGCCTCCATTACTCTGGAAGAATTATCTGCCAAGTTAAGTATAGTTTTGACTTTTACCCATCTCTGTGTACTGCCAGTCATCTGTACGCATAACATTAAGGCGCATGCTGTTCATTTGAACAGATACTACACAGGTTGTGCCCTAACGAAAATACCATTCATTCCATCTGTGCAGTTCACCTCTGTACCAATCCATAAAACACACAATATCCTAGTGGAAGTCCTCGTACCAACATGAACATAACTGTGACAAGATGGGGAATGACCTCACCCAGCCATGCTGTGAGACAAGCCTCTCCACAGTGGACAAGGAAACCCTGTGTGGGGATGAGTTCAAATGGCAATATAAAAGTCTTTCTCAATATGCAGTTTAGCCAAACAGCAGTCCTTTTATTTTCAGCATAGAAGGGACAGCAAACTAAAACACTAATGGCTTGACTTCAGCAAAACAGAATATAAAGTCCAAGTGGACGTCACAAACTCACAAATCCTTTTCAGTTGCGGGTTCACCCGCTAAGATGTGGAAAGGTGGGATGGCACAGCTTCCAGACACCCACCAGCTTCCCAGCTGACACACTCCAGCACTGCAAGTCCCACAAACTCCAGAGTTGGGGCCACACCCTCAGCTCTGCTGAGCTACTTGGATTCTATCCAGCCACAGAAAACCCGGCCTGGAATACGTGGGAGCAGTCATCCCACCCAGCTCTAAGACTGCTCCAGTAAAAGGCCGGCCCGGATCAACTGTGCAAACAGCCATACTATTCAACAAAAGCTACCAGCTCACTTCACCGAGGCCAGGCACCTCGGTGACAAGTATCGGTCATCTACTATGACCCCTTGTACCTTCTCACATACCCCCCCCCCCCCTCTGTCCAAAGCCAGGGGCTTGGGCACCTTCAGCCACCAGACTATGCACCCTTGACAATGCATCTGCATTTCCCTGCATTTTTCCTGGTCTGTGTTCTACTGAAAAGGAGAACTCTTGCAGGGTAAGGAACCAGCGGGTAACCCTGGCATTATTTCCTTTTTTATCTCTCATCCACTTAAGTGGGGCATGGTCCGACACTAGCCTGAATCTCCTTCCCAATAAATAGTACCTAAGGGAGTCTAGTGCCCATTTTATAGCTAAACACTCTTTTTCGATGATGGCATAATTTCTCTCTGCTGGGGTCAGTTTTCTGCTAAGGTAAATTACTGGGTGCTCCTCCTCGTTCACTACCTGGGACATCACTGCACCTAGACCGACATCCGATGCATCAGCCTGGACCACAAGCTCATGGGAGAAATCCGGAGCCACCAACACTGGCTGTCTACACAGAGACTGTTTTAGATCCTGAAAGGCCCTCTCTGCCTCTGGGGACCACTTCACCATGGCCGACTTTGTGCCCTTTGTAAGGTCAGTCAGGGGAACTGCTATCTCCGCAAACTTGGGGACAAACCGCCTGTAGTATCCCACAATACCCAGAAATGCCCTGACCTGTTTCTTCGTGAGTGGGCGGGGCCAATTCTGAATAGCTTCCACTTTATTCAATTGCGGCTTAATTTCTCCTCTGCCAACTATGTACCCCAAGTACCTGGTTTCCTCCATCCCTAGGGCACATTTATTTGGGTTTATAGTAAAACCAGCCTTCCTTAAGGCGTCTAAGACAGCCTGAACCTTAATGAGGTGACTTCCCCAAGCATGGCTGAAGATGACCACGTCATCTAAATATGCAGCAGCATACTTCCTATGGGGACGTAGAACATGGTCCATGGCCCTCTGGAAGGTGGCAGGAGCCCCTTGCAACCCAAATGGCATCCGGAGGTACTGAAACAACCCCTCAGGTGTGGAGAAAGCAGTCTTCTCCTTAGCTTCTTTGGACAGTGGGATTTGCCAGTATCCCTTAGTGAGGTCCAGGGTGCTGATGTACCTAGCTGGCCCTAGTCGTTCCACCAACTCATCTACCCTTGGCATGGGGTAGGCATCCACCGTGGATACTTCATTAAGTCTGCGGTAGTCATTACAAAATCTCCATTCACCATTTGGTTTTGGCACCAACACTATTGGGCTGGACCACCCGCTTTTGGACCTCTCAATCACCCCCAGTTTTAACATTCTCTGGACCTCTTTGGCAATGACCTCCCGGCGGGCCTCAGGGATCCTATATGGCTTTAGGTTTACCCTCACTTGGGGATCTGTAAGGATCTCATGTTCTATTACACAGGTGCACCCGGGAATTTCCGTGAAGAGATCTTTATTCTTCTGCAGCAGTTCCCTACACTGTTGTTTTTGGGAGGGGGACAGGGTCTCTGAAATTTTAACTGTCTCAAAGGTGGTCTCTGGTTGTGTCACCAGGCAAGAAACTTCAGGGGGGGTTCTCTCCTTCCACGGTTTTATCAGATTAATGTGGTAGATCTGAAAGGGCTTCCTCTTTCCTGGTTGATGGACCTTGTAGTTGACCTCCCCTATTTTCTCCACTATCTCGTAAGGACCCTGCCACTTGGCTAGGAACTTGCTCTCCACAGTAGGGACTAACACTAGTACACGATCTCCTGGATTAAACTGTCTCAGACGAGCAGACCTATTATAGACCCTGGACTGTGCCTCTTGGGCTTGCATAAGATGCTCTTTTACCATGGGCATCACCTTGGAGATCCTTTCCTGCATTTGGGCTACATGCTCTACCACACTTTTGTAGGGCGTGACCTCACTTTCCCAAGTCTCCTTTGCTACATCTAAGAGACCCCTGGGGTGCCTGCCATACAATAATTCAAAGGGGGAGAACCCTGTAGAGGATTGGGGCACTTCTCTAATGGAGAACAACAGGTATGGTAAAAGACAATCCCAGTCGCGCCCATCCTTCTCCACTACTTTCTTTAGCATCGCCTTCAGGGTCTTATTAAAACGTTCAACAAGGCCATCTGTTTGTGGGTGATAGACCGATGTGCGCAATTGAGTGACTTTCAATACCTTGCACAGTTCTTTCATTACCTTAGACATGAACGGAGTTCCCTGGTCTGTTAAAATCTCTTTAGGAATGCCTGTTCGGGAGAAGACATGGAATAACTCCCTGGCGATGTTTCTGGATGTGGGACTTCTTAGGGGGACAGCCTCAGGGTACCGGGTGGCATAATCAACAAGTACGAGGATGTATTGATGCCCCCTAGCTGACTTCATCAACGGCCCTACCAGATCCATTCCTATCCTCTCGAAGGGAACCTCAATAATTGGCAATGGGACCAGAGGACTACGAAAATGGGCTACCGGGGAGGTGACCTGGCAGACAGGACAAGATTGACAGAAATCCCTAATCTCTCTGTAACATCCTGGCCAATAGAAACGCTGTAGAACTCTCTCAAGCGTTTTGTCTGCCCCTAGGTGACCACCCAAGACATGTGAGTGGGCCATATCCATTACCATACGCCTATATGGTCCTGGCACCAGTAGCTGCTCCACCACCTCATCTCTTATCTTGGTCACCCGATATAACAGGTCACTATTCATGGCAAAATGTGGGAACCGGTCGTCTGCCCTAGGCTCCTGGGGAACCCCATTAAGGACCACAACATTCTCTAGGGCGCCTTTCAGGGTCAAGTCTCTGAGTTGGGCTGTACCGAAATTACCCCGGGACACCCCCAAGTCAGGGACATTATCCTCTGGGGTAACCTCAGTCTCATTTTCCCCTACTAGGGCGGTCATAGGGAACTCCGGGTTTACCTCCTCCATGGCTGCTGGTGTGGTCTGGCTCTATACTGCAGCCTTGACCTAGGACATACAGAAAGTTCACAGGATTGCTGCCCGCATCCTCCACCATATGTGGGGATGAGTTCAAATGGCAATATAAAAGTCTTTCTCAATATGCAGTTTAGCCAAACAGCAGTCCTTTTATTTTCAGCATAGAAGGGACAGCAAACTAAAACACTAATGGCTTGACTTCAGCAAAACAGAATATAAAGTCCAAGTGGACGTCACAAACTCACAAGTCCTTTTCAGTTGCGGGTTCACCCGCTAAGATGTGGAAAGGTGGGATGGCACAGCTTCCAGACACCCACCAGCTTCCCAGCTGACACACTCCAGCACTGCAAGTCCCACAAACTCCAGAGTTGGGGCCACACCCTCAGCTCTGCTGAGCTACTTGGATTCTATCCAGCCACAGAAAACCCGGCCTGGAATACGTGGGAGCAGTCATCCCACCCAGCTCTAAGACTGCTCCAGTGAAAGGCCGGCCCGGATCAACTGTGCAAACAGCCATACTATTCAACAAAAGCTACCAGCTCACTTCACCGAGGCCAGGCACCTCGGTGACAAGTATCGGTCATCTACTATGACCCCTTGTACCTTCTCACACCTGATAATTACTTTCTAAGTTCGCCATTAGCCTTCTTACCTTCAGGAACCCAGTGCTGCATGATACCGCCTCTAGTTCTCTATTTTGTCTCATTTTAATGTGAAAATAATTGACAAAAAAAAAAAAAAAGTAGTACGGGACCCACACCTGCTTGTGTGATGATGTATGCCTTAAAACTTTCATAAATCCTATCTCTCCATCAACATTTCTCTTGAATTAGAACCGATGTAATAGGTCTAGTCAGCAACAGCCGCTTTACTCACATATTAAATCAGACAGTTTTTCTCTCCATGGATCTTTTTCTTCCAGGTGGAATATGTATAATCTACTTCTTATTTCTAATTTTAATCTCAAAATAGAACAATATCACATTATTTCTTTTACCCCCGCCGCTGTCTAAAATCAATTTAAATGCAAACAGAAAAAAAAAAAAAAGTTTATACATAAGTTACTTTCATTCGCTTCATACTTTTCTTTCAGTATTTTAGTCAATTAACTATCCATATTAATAATTCTCCATAATTTGTTTTTCCAAACCATTACAGTACATTCTGCTTCTATTATGGAGGGAAGCGTAGGTGGATTGGAGGGAGGGGTATGAACAGTTTGGGATGTAAAGAACAAAAGCTGATGATGATGATGATGATGATGATGATGATGATGATGATGATGATGATGATGGATTCAATGATGGTAATAACTAATGGTAACACCTGTATGTCCTCTTCTTTTGTAAATGATAAAGAGAAGAGCTCCTGTAATGTGTCTGTACATAAGGAATAGTAGTACAGTACTGTGCAAATGTTTTATTCATGTGTTGAAAAAATATTGAACATGAGGGTCCTTACACACACACACACACACACACGGATATCTAACAGATTTTTGCAGCTAAAGCCACGACCAGACCATAAACAGAAAACAGAATAAACAGAAGTTCGATCAACACTCCGTTCTTGCTGTTCGTTCAATTGATCTAACTGTTTATTTAAACGTACAAACAAAACATGGTCAAGCATTGATCCGTTTCTCTTTGTTGTTCTGGGTCACGGAACGGCCGGTCTCTGAAAAGATCATCCCAGCCGGTACTGCAGTACCAGCTGGATGATCTTTCAGGCTGCAGTGCTCTAATGCGGGGGCATCCATGTGCGCCCCATCAGAACTTTACACTGCACTCTATAGAGCGTAGGGCCGGAGCCGCTCACTTTACAGTGTGCACTGACATGGGTTTCTGTGGCCTTTATTCAATGAATAGCGACCGCAGAAAACTGACATGTCAGTTCTTTGCGCCGCCACAAGGGATTCCGGCCAGAGTGTATACTATGTGTATAGACTCATGTCGGGATCCCATAGAAGATAAGGCAGCGTGTCTTTTCGTATAAAGTACGGCCGTTGTTGCCGATTGCAACAACAGACGTATATTTATGAAAAGATACGCTGTGGGAACATAGCGTTATACTGTAAGTCAATGAAGACAAATCCTGATGGATAGCATACAACTGCATCTGTTTTTACCATCCATGTTTGCATACTTGTCCCCCCCATAAAACGTATATGGACAGCAAAACGCAGTGTCATAGTTAGCTTTTATTTTACCTAATCGCAAATGCAACATCATATTGGAAGATATTATAAACTAGTACTAAACACTGTAGTCTGTGAATCAAACAGTACCATGAGATAGCAATCCTTTGGCTCCTTTCACACCACATTTTTGGCATTCCAGCAGCGTATCTGTTCTATCAATAGTTGCCGCTGAAAAACCGGGAAGGAAAGGAGACAAGGACAGTAAGTCCTAATGCTTGGCCCACCCAGCTGTTCCTACCTGCTTTCCTTAGTTACTCTGGTAGAGTGGTAGAGGACACCTTGGTCTATAGCGCCAGGTGAATACACAAAGCGTAGACAAGACAAGCATGCTCAAACAGAGGCTAATAGCAAGCAATGGGGTCTGGACTAAAGAACTGTTTATGAGATATCAAGTCCTGGTCCATAGCGTGATTGGACCGGCCACACAGAACACAGACTTACAAGGAAAGGGATGAGAGAGAACTGTCCTTCACCAGTCAGACTAAACTATCTGCAGCCCAGGTCATGGCTCACAGGAACCCAGACGGGTGTGTGGAACCTGTCACTCACCGCACAGCAAGTGCTGGAATTCTGACTGGTGAAAATGAAACATAGAATTCAAGCACTGGTCAAAAGCGTAGTCTTGGCCGCACAGTATTCTATGAGTGGAGGACCACGTGGACAGCATTTTTTCTTTAAATGAAATCCTATTCAGAGAAATAAAAATGCAAAGTGGCTAATAAAAAAGGAGACATTTTGCACTTGCACTTTATATGTTTTATAACAGGAAACTATTTATCTGTAAAACTTACCCTATGCACCTCACAGAAAAGGAAAAACATGGTGTGATAAGAGCCTTACTAGAACTGTTAGCAGTAGCTCCCACCTCTTCATTAACCTCTACCAGCAGAAGGTAGACCCTGATCTCTCATTGAGCCGATCATCCATCTCATCTTTGCCTTTTCTAAAGAGGGATTTTATCATTGACTCGGGGTGAATGATCAGTGTAGGAGGCTTGGAAGGGGACTTTCCTGCAATAAAATATATTTCTAAAAGTTTCCTATCACATATTACAAAGTTACCATTGAAGCAATGATAAATCTTTTGATGTTTCTGTCCTCCAGGCACTACTTTATTTTATCGCAAAATACAACCATGGTATATTGCTGTCGCCAATAGTGACATGTCTAACAAGCTCTGCATTGTTAGAAGTGATCAAATCTACGAAGTGGCTCATAAAACTGTCCTGCAACCAGTGGAGGGATTTTCTCTCCTTTTCAGCTGAAGCAAATCCATAACCCCAATCATGACCCTGGTTAGGTATAATCTCCCATTATAATCCCTGCACAGTATACATTTATTGTGGTACTTTAGTTGGAACTATTCGCCCCGATTCCTAATGTATGATTTAGAGGCCTATCTGAAAGGGGTTAAAGGGGTATTCCTCTCCAAACTATTTTTACAGTGTTAAATAGCCCACCCATAGCTCTGTATATTGCTCATAGCAAGTAATTAGCTGTTCCCAGCCATTTTGGAGCTGTTACTGCCAACTCACCCCCTCTCCCCCTCTCCATGCACAAAATGAGGTAAATGGCATCCACTCTGATATGCTTCTTCTTCCTGGTCCCCACCTTCGGAGTCGGGACCACATGTCCTCCATTGACAATCAGATGACAGGACCGGCTCCCTCCCTGCTGCAGAGCACACTCCCCCCCCCCCAGTACACATGTCAGGGGAGGTAGCTGTGATCACAGCGGGGGGCCGACCTGTCATGCATGTTCGGGGGGTGGGGGTTAGTTGCGATTACTGCAGGGAGCCAGCCTGTCACGGGTGTGAACAATATGACAGCAGTGGGCAGGAAAGAAAACTAAGGGGGTGTATACGTAAATGGACCACTCAGGGAGAAGCAACTGCATGATGGGAAATGTAGTTTCCTGGCCGGTGCCATTTTGGATATAGACAGGCTTTTAAAAAAAACCTTTTAAAGGGGTTGTCCGGCGCTAAAAAATTATTCACAGAATAACACACATTACAAAGTTATACAACTTTGTAATGTATGTTATGTCTGTGAATGGCCCCCTTCCCCGTGTCCCACCACCCCCACCCATGTACCCGGAAGTGTGGTGCGCTATACATACCTGTCACGTGCCGACTCGTCTCCGATCTTCAGTCTGCGATGTCGTCTTCAGGTGGCCGGGCCGAATCCCTCCGAGCGTCCTGAGTGCCGGCCGCCCTCTTCAGCGTCATCAGATGCTCAGCCGCGATTGGCTGAGCACAGTTATGCTCAGCCAATCGCGGCTGAGCAGCCGATGACGCTGAAGAGGGCGGCCGGCACTCAGGACGCTCGGAGGGATTCGGCCCGGCCGCCCAAAGACGACATCGCAGACTGAAGATCGGAGACGAGTCGGCACGTGACAGGTATGTATAGCGCACCACCTCCTCAGCATTAGGAATGATCCAGGAACATTAACTGCTGTTTGAGCTTTGCACAGGTGTCTTAACGATCCAGCCCATGTTCATTATGCACACAGAAGGGGAATAGAAAAGAATCTGCCTGGAGCATTCCTAATCATGAGGAGGGTGGGGAGGAAGGACAGAGAGGGTGTGCCAGCCTAATGCATATATTAATGTAAGCCCCGACCGTTAGACACAGCGCTGCTGGATTAAAAGTTTTTTTTAAAACAATACCTGCATCACCTGCCGAACGGACCCCAGGACAGATCTTCGATTAAAAGCAGCTATCTGAAGGTACAAGTGGTTTGGGGGGGGGGGACAGATTGTGGGTACAGAGTCACTTTAAAGGCCCTATTACACCAAAAGATGTCTGACCGATTATCTGACACATTTTTTTCAGCCAAAGCCAGGAACGGATTTGAAAAGAGGAGAAATCTTAGTCTTATCTTTACGACCTGTTCTCTGTTTATGGTCAATTCCTGAGTTTGGCTGTAAAAATCTGTCAGGCATCTTTTGGTGTAATAGGGCCCTAACTCAGGCTCATCCAGGTAGTCAGGGACCTGGGATGTAACTATAGAGCGGTTTTGTAGCTGGCCTAGGAACCTGAATTTAGTATACTGCTCTTGGCTGGGTTCACACACAGTATATTTCAGGCAGTATTTGGTCCTCATGTCAGGTCCTGCCATATAACGGTAAATAACTGCCATAATTTCAATACAGCAGCCGTTGTTTTAAAATAACAACAAATATTTGCCATTAAATGATGGCCATCCACTCAATTACAACATTATGTGAACAGAGCCTTTTTGTGCTTTCAATCCACTCCTGGTTTTGGTTGCTATGAGAACCTGATATGAGGACCAAATACTGCCTGAAATATACTGTGTGTGAACCCAACCTTAAGCTAGGTTCACACTATTTAATGAAAGCCGCCATTGGGCAATTAATTACCACTATTTTTGAATTAACGGATGTCATATGCACAATGACGGACGTTATTATGAAAGATGGACATCCTTTTTCCATAGGGTGAAGCTAGCCTTAGATTGGTTTCATATTGCAGTGGCTTAGTATATGACATTAGTATTTATGAGTTAAACCCACGAGTGGACCTACAAAAAAAGAAAAAAAACCTTCTAGCTTTGGCTTACTGATGCAAGTACTGATGCAAAAAAACTAATACTGTATGTGACATGCTACCTGCAGAAATACTGGCAAGGAGGTCAGTATACTGTATATGTATTCCATCCTACTGATTATGAGTCCTCATTTCATATAGCAGACTTCATCCTACTGTACATTTAACCCCAGAAGAAGTTGATCCTACAAGACTGGTTGTCACTGTAGATATTTGCTTTGTTGCTTTTCACCCTATTATTAGATACTTTATTCATTTAGAGCTGTATAGGAAACATAAATGTACATTGTATCCACCATCTCTTTGTCATAGCTACATCTGCTTCTCACTATATATAGAGAATGAGAGAGAGAGAGAGGGCACCCACAGGTTTAGTGCAGCATCCAGCATTAGATTGAGGACAGAATCTTATTGTTCACAAGAAAATACAACTAGCCAAACATATGCGTCTAATAGTTATTTGATCTTGTCCATCGGGGAGGGTTTTAAGTCCCCACGCTGTCTGTGAATGGGAGGTCTCTTTTCTCAAGCCCGATGATAATTGAGTAATCACAGCGAGATGAATACGTGGAATATTAATGACACATTTAAGTGCCATGTAGAGATACATATTTCTTTCTTCTCCATTAGGCTCCTGAACAGCTCAGACTGTGCTACAGCTCCAGAGCCACGACCTTACTCAACTGCAGACTGACTGCTGCCCATAATTGCCAATTAAGATAACTTTTTGCAAGATGGTAAAAGCTGGATGTAATTGGATCTATCAATTAGTAATTTGTAGCTGTTCTGCGAGGAGACGGTACCCTCCAGATGCTTTATTGCAGGCAGCAGAAATAAAACAGCCATGTGTATTTGGCAGAGGAAAGAAAAGAAACAGGGGAGTTTTTTTCTTTTTTTAGGAGTGCGGCTGGATACCGCTGGGCAACTACTGAAGGACGTCGATGTTTGGGGCAGAGGCGTTAAGATTAATCGACAATTTAAGTGAAGTGAAGGCTGTGTGTGTCTGGCTGCTAAATAGCGGCTGCCTACCAAGGCAGGCTACAAAATGAAGTCTTTATAATTTCCACTCAGTTTGTTTTTTTGCTTTATTTCAATCACTTAACGCCCTCCTCCCTTACCATACCCAAGTATATGTAGCCAAGCCATCACAACAGGGTGGGTTTGTCTATGAGTTTTACACATGTTCGGAGTCTTTAGTGTATCCATCATTACAGCTGTGCAAAAAGGAGAAAGTGATAGGATTAAGAAGCTCTTACCCGACAGAGTATAGTTTACATGTTAGGGAATTGTATAATCAGTAATTCCTTAATGTCGCATATACTTATCACAGTTAGGGAATGCAGAATTTGGGCATTCCAATAATAGAGCCAGGGAAAATGGTGAAAGCCTCACACTTTCCTGTTACGATGTGTTCATGTTGCGTCTTTTTCCCTACACGTAGTATATACTGTACATTGGGAAAGCTTTTTGGCATAAATAAGATTCCATTAGTCAGAGGCTAAACAAATGTCCTTTTTAGACTACATCTGGCATGTATACATCAGTAAAAACAACGTATGGGATATCATAGACTATATCCATAGATGAGATCCTGTAAAAACAGATGTAGCTGTTAAACAAATACCATATTATATCATGAGATCCAAATGTCGCTGATCCAAATGGCATCTATCATAGGAATCGGTTTGTCAAAAGCTTCTCGGGGCACACTATTATAGCCTATGGGTAATGGATGCCTAACAGCAGCACCTATAGGCTATAATGGCATACATTTAATGGAAGCATACAATGTGTTAGTCACATCAATTCCATGTTAGTCAGTAATGCCACCAGAAGGCTAGCTTTACATTATGTAAAAATCACAGCCGGCTTTTATTATTTTAAAAATAAAGGCCACAATTTGCTAAGTTACGTTGTAAAAGATGGGCATCGCCTTTACATAATGTGAACCTAGCCTTAGAGTGATTTAGATTGAATTTATTTTCTGGGCAAAATAGACTAATATGTTATCTAAAGGACCAGGGCCGGCGTCAGCACAGGGCTTACCCAGGCAAGTGCTGGGTCCCCAACGCCTCCAGGCCAGGATAGACTCCTTGCAACCCCTTTGATCAGATACAATGGGGCCAGAATCAGTTTGTGTCCGCTCACTGTGTAGCAGTGACAGGCTAGAGATAGGATCAGGGATTGAGCACTTTTACATTAAACAGCTGCAAATGTTAGGCTAAAAAGGCAGGCATATAACATATGCCTGACCACTTAGTAGGTACAGGAGCAGGGACTTCTGGCTTTAAAGCAACTCTGTACCCACAATCTGACCCACCCCAAACCGCTTGTACCTTCAGATAGCTGTTTTTAATCCAAGATCTATTGTCCTAAAAAACAACTTTTAAACTGGCATGTCTGGAATGTCCATGCATTAGGCTGTCACAACATCTCTGTCCCTCCTCCCTGCCCTCCTCATTAGGAATGCTCCAGGCAGATTGTCTCCTATTCATCAGCTGTGTGAATACTGAAAATGGGCTGGATCGTTAAAGGGAACCATTTGAGCTGATATGGTTCCCTTGACCATTGTATAAAGCACCTGGAGCGGCCCCGGCATGTACCGGCCGCAGCCGCAGCAGGTGCTTTATAACGGAGAAAATGACTTTTATTCCCCGGCTCGTGACAAGATACGAGCGGGGAAGTAGTCATGGTGGGCGGCTCCCCGCTCGTATCTAGTCACTGCGCTCTGCCTGTCAGCGCACTCGGTGGGATGATTGACAGGCAGAGAGGCCAGTAACGGATCTCTCTGCCTGTCAATCATCCCCTCTGAGCGCGCTGACAGGCAGAGCGCAGTGACTAGATACGAGCGGGGAGACGCCCACCATGACTACTTCCCCGCTCGTATCTAGTCACGAGCTGGAGAATAAAAGTCATTTTCTCCGTTATAAAGCACCTGCTGCGGCCGCGGACGGTACGTGCCAGGGCCGCTCCAGGTGCTTTACACAATGCTCAAGGGAACCATATCAGCTCAAATGGGCTGATTGGTTCCCTTTAAGGCACCTGTGCAGTGTTCAGACAAGAGAAAAATTTCCTGTGGCATTCCTAATGATGAAGAGGATGGAGAGGAGGGATGGAGGAGTGGTGCAAAGTTAGGGCACAGATACTCCCGTTGGGCTCGGGCTGCAAGTTTAAAAGTTGTTTTTTAGGACAATAACTGCCTCACCTGCCGAACGGACCCCAGGACAGATCTGCCGAACGGACCCCAGAACAGCATTCCCTGCTCCTGTACTAGTTTTACTCTAAGCAATTTACACAAAAATCTGGACGTAAACAAATTTGGACGCGGTTGATTTTTTTTTTTTAAATTTAATTGTCAAATCAACTGATGTCAGAAAGTTAATTTCTTGTAAATTACTTCTATTTAAAAAATACTAAATCAAGCCGCCCAGTACTTATCAGCTGCTGTATGGCCTGCAGGAAGTGGCATATTTTTTCCAGACTGACACAGTGCTCTTTGTTGCCACCTCTGTCCATGTCAGGAACTGTCCAGAGCAGGAAAGCTTTTCTGTGGTGATTTGCTACTACTCTGGACCATTCCTGACATGGACAAAGGTGGCAGCAGAGAGCACTGTGTCAGACTAGAATGACTACACCACTTCCTGCAGGGCATATGGCAGCTGAAAATCTGAAAACATTTTTTTTTCCCCCACCGGAGTACCTCTATAATCTTTTAGTGTTCTTCAGCAGAAATTAAAAGGTTAAAAAGACAAATAATACTTGTGACATATCATAGAGACGGGTCAAAAGTTTCAGTTGGTGCTCGACCTAGCACTGTCTCTTTTCATTCACTAAAGACTTTTTATGAATTCTGTGTTCAGCTAGCCAGGAAAGACATTGCACAGTACTAACCATTGATTTTTCTAATTGTTGGGGGTCTCCGTTAAAAACTTCTGACATCACATCTCTATGACATGGCAAACATTGACATTTACACTAAAATAAAGATTTTATTTTTTAAGTTGTTCTGTCAATGTTACATTGATGCTTATGAACAGAAAAAAGATTCAACAGTACAGTCATATGTTATAGAATCAAATAGTGCAAGGACATATACGAGGACATTTATCAAAGGGTATAAAATATAGTATTTCATGCCATGGAGAGGCCATAGTACAGTGTAGGACTGCCCCGTGTATGAGGCCACCGTTACATGGTGGGGCAGTTTATACCATTTTCAAGTGGTAACCAAAAGCCTCATTATTTTTATGGAAGTTTTTTTGGGCAGTTGGGGGGGCTGCTTTTAACTATTTTCATGTCTGTAGTGGGTCTGTATCTTGCCATTGCGGGGAGCTGTTGCCTTTTTCTGTGTTTGCAACTTCAGCCATAGCAACGTGCTCCTGCCTAGTGTGAATGGTGTTCTAGGAGAGCTGACCAAATTTGACTTTTTTTTTTCTGTGTTCCAGATGGGGGAGTGGCAGCCTCTACTTGGTCGTGCACTCCACCTGTCCCACCCACGTGGTGTAATTACTCTTGCTGGTATTAGACGGATCTTGAATGCCCAGAGCATAGGCGTATTTCATGCCATGGAGAGGCCATAGTACAGTGTAGGACTGTCCCAAGCATGAGGCCACCGTAACGTGGTGGGGCAGTTTTTACCATTTTCATGTCTGTAATGGGTCTGTATCTTGCCATTGCGGTGAGCTGTTGCATTTTTCTGTGTTTTTGTGTGGTATAAAATATAGGCTGGTGTCAACTGCCAAAAGCAACCAATCACAGCTCAGCTTTCAGCTCTGGTAAAATGAAGGAGGAGCTGTGATTGGCTGCTGTTGGCAGTTTACACCAGCCTATATTTTACACCTTTTGATAAACCTGGACCATAGTGTTTCCTCCTCCCCCTCCTCCTCATTATTATTATTATTCATAATAGAATGAAACAGTATCAGATATGTAAGTAGTTACTTAGTTTTAATAGGTCTGTTTACAACGTTTATATTTTTGATCATATATTTTTTACATGTATTTACTTATTTGTTTTATCCACTTCTATAGCTCCATCATATTCTGTAGTGCTGTAAAGAGATTGTCATTACCCTCATCAATCCATATCTCCCACAAGGGGCTCACAATCCAAACTCCAAATTAACCTGTCAGAATGTTTCAAATGATTTATGTATACGATACACACAAACAGTTAAACTACGCCAAGGCAGTTTATTTGGGCAGAAATCATACTATTTCATTTGCTATAATGTGATTATATTTTTCAGTATGTTAACAGATGATAGACATGCCCTCAAAGTACCTCTCAGTCGTAGACTGTGGAAGATTGCTTCTAGCGAATGGAGAAAGCCTCCCTGTCTGCTTCATAGAATGCCTGGAAAGAGGCAAAAAGGGACTAAATTGTGGGAATTTCTCATCAATGTACCAGGAAAAACATTGATCAGAATATAAAGATTACCATTAGGGGAATATGTGTATGTAGGTACCAGCAGCAAGGTTACTGGGACATAGTTTAATAAGAAAGAATATCTCTACTTGCGGTTGCTTGCAGCAGCTCTAGTCTGCTAACCTAGATCCACTGTGTAGTGAATAGGAAGGCAGCATTAGTGACTGCAATGGTGGAGGCTTCACTATGTCCTATCACTGGGGGGCAGCATTGAACCAAGAATATTACATGATATACAGGTTGGATAGAACCCAGAATATACATTCATTTTTTCTCAGAGACACAGGAACCTGTATGGAAAGTGTGATTATTGTGTGCTGTGAATGTATAACACACGTGTGTGGGGGTGGTGGTTAGTATAGGATGTTGTATTTATATTCCATAATGATCCCCGGATTACAACTGTGAACAAACTAGGAAGTGAAGATTGTACAAACAGCAGAGTTTGTTAGTACGTGCGAAGAGGCTCAAATCTCCCAACTGCAAAACTGGGAATAATCCATGTTTAGTATTACCAGGCCGCCCAGCGCTTCAGACCACATTGTGCTATGTGTTTATGCTTCAGAAAGAACTCCAGTCTCCCACTTCCTGAATCTTTCAGTAATGGTTTATGGTAGCCATTTAGTCAACCAACGTGTGTTTTAGCGAATGGTTTAGACATGCGTGGGTCTCGCTCTTTTTGTTTTCTCCAATTGTCCAAGATTCTTACACATCTTGGAATGTCGCTTTTCACTGCCAATGGAAGCAAATACTGCAATCTGTCATTTTTTCCAGTCCTAAATAGAGGATTTTACCCTTTAAGGACAGAGCATTTTTTTGGGGCCTTTAAGGACCATGCCAACTTAATTTAATTTACTGTAAAGGGGTTCTGCCATGAAATGGTTAAAAAAAAAAAAAACGCTTGCAATAATACCTTCCACAATTTTGAAACTATCCATTTGAAAACAGCAGCTTCCCAGTGTTATTTTCACCCTTTTTCTTGATCTTTCTGCTGCTCTGGCATCCTCCTGTCTGTGGGAGGAGCCTAGTGTGAACCATGTGACCAGCAGGCTTCTGTATTTCCCAGTAGTGCATTGCAGTCTGGCCCTTGTGACCATAGACACCAGATAACAGTTGTTCTTTTTTCTTCCGCTGACTTAACCTGCATAAAAAATAGTCCCTACACAAGGTGAAAAATACACCAATAGCACTCAGTCATCAAAATGTGAGGTGGTAGGGCGCTTGCATACTGAGTAAAAGAGGCAGAATTTAGGAGAGGAGTTTGTGCGGCGGATTCCGCTCGAGATTTTGCCTTTCCTTTTTCTTCAATGGAATTTCTCTAGCGTGTCTGCTCTACGCTCAAAGAAAGAACCTGGACACGCTATCCATGGACATCCAGTATGAGGCACACCAGTATATAGCTTGCTAGTTCTTCAACCTGGCAACGCCCCCCCCAGTTCAGTCCTGGGGAAGGAAGGGGGGCTTTTATCAAGATTCGGGTTACTAGGAAGAAGTGGTGTGTGTATTATGGCATAGAGCGGTGTGGCACCAATAACAGATAATGTTCAACTAAATACAAAATCATTACACAGGGACTCACAGATGACGTCTTCTTGGATCTAAGGGGTCACTTTCCTTTTCCTTTTCTTGCAGCTACAATTCACCTCTTCAGAACCTGCCAGACAAACATCTCAGGCTCCGCACTTCCAGAAATTTCCTTCCCTTTTCCCAAACTGTAGTAATTCTGTCAGCTGGAAGCTGTGTGACCTCAATTACACTGACATACAGGATGCTGGGAGAGCTGTGTGACCTCCATTACACTGACATACAGGATGCTGGGAAAGCTGGGTGACCTCTATTACACTGCCATACAGGATGCTGGGAAAGCTGGGTGACCTCCATTACACTGACATACAGGATGCTGGGAAAGCTGGGTGACCTCCATTACACTGCCATACAGGATTCTGGGAAAGCTGTATGACTTCCATTACACTGACATACAGGATGCTTGGAAAGCTGGGTGACCTCCATTACACTGACATACAGGATTCTGGGAAAGCTGGGTTAGCCAGGCTAGTGCTGCCATAGTTACAGTGGGGTGAGGGGACCAGGCTTGGTGAACAGCCCAGGGCCTAGAGTGAAGTTAATCCGCCCCTGCCCCCACCATCCCTACACTGTGAACACACACACTGATTCCCTCTTAGCTGGGGTTGCTGTGCAGGAACTTTATTATGCTGCTGGGGGACTGAGATAGCTGGGGACACCCTGTGTAGTATATAGCCCGTCCACCACAAGGTGCCTTCAGCTGTCACAGTCACCCTGCACCATAATAAATAAAACCCCTGCACAGTGCCCCCAGCTGTTGCTGCATAGAACACTATCTATGTGGTGGCTGGGAATTCTCTCAGCAGGAAGCACCCGGCCACTGCAAAAATATTAGACCATATAGAGCCGGCCCCAGGCGGAGGGATTTCCATTCAGCATGAACAGAGAGGGAAGTACGCATGCTCGGCAAGGAAATCTGTTAACATGGACGGACAGGGAGCCTTTACTAGTAACAGCAGGGGGTGCTATTATTTTTAAAGACTGTACATTGCAATTAGGTTTAGAAACCTGTTCTGCAGTAAAATAAATTTTTCTTCCCTGAACCGTAAAATAAATTTAGGTCAATTGGTGGCAGAACCCCTTTAAGGACACAGACCCTTCCAGGCTACATTTGAGGTCTCTGTTTATTATGGGATAAGTAACTTTTTCTTTCCCATAATTTAAAGCACTGTGCAAAAGTTGTAGGAAAAAATGCTGCTGGGGGTCTTGCTCAAAATTTTTATTCTTCAACAGGACAACAACCCCAGACATACAGGAAATATCCTAAAGAACTATCTTGAGTGTAAAGATGATGCCCACAGAGAAGATGAGAGTTGTAGTGATAGGCCAAATGGGAGTAACAGTACTCCAGATTGAGTCTACAGTATCACAGTAGCTAAACCCTGAGTATATGGTGAAATAGTCTGGGACCCTATAGTGTTTGTGTTTGGTGACTACAGGTATGCTAGTGATATTAGGTGCAAATAAGTTGGACTCTACACATGTGTAAACTTGAACCAAAAACAATAAAAACAATTTTATTTCACATACACTTGGTTTCAGTGTATGAAAAAAGGTTAGAATCTCCTTGGTAGCTTTCATGCACTTTAAATGCTGCATTAAAGGTACAGTCTAGAAATATATTATTTTGACTGAGAGGGGTTTTTGCAGGTTGGCTCCCAGTAGGCTTGCACTACAGTACTCTACAGAAAGGTGTAAAGAAATAAAGGTTGTGGCATATAAGTCACATAGGACTGCCTACACATAGAGGCCCACTTGGAGTCCAGTAGACGGCGACGCAGCAGGGCAAGTGTTCATTTCTTTATCCTTCTGATGAATATTCTTCCTCCCTCGGAGACAAAATACTGATTTTTATTACTGGATGCAGCTTGTGTGTGTATGTTTTCTCCAGAGGATGTTACGGTTTAATATGAGGGACCCAGAGCTTGAACAGGATTCCCTGGCAGAGGAAGTGCTAACTAACTTTCCGCATGGCAGGTGTTCTGGCAAGAAGGGACTCTTCTCTAACATATGACAGACTACACTGACTGTACTAGACCTCCTCTTCTTTCCAGAACTATCAAGTTTGTTCCAGCCCTTTAGGGATAGAGTGTTGGACTTGGGGACTCCTCCCACAGAACTTTCTAGAGGAAAACCATATCGGTTAAATTACAGAAAAAAATATTTTCACCGGAGTACCCCTTTAACCCCTTCTGGACCGGGCTAATTTTCGTTTTTGCGTTTTGGTTTTTTCCTCCTTGTGCTTAAAAGGTCAGAGCAGTTGCATTTTTACCCCTACAGACCCACATGAGCCCTTATTTTTTGCGTCACTAATTTTACTTTGCAATGACAGGCTGAATTTTTGCATAAAATATGCTGCGAAACCAGAAAAAAATTATATGCGCGACGAAATTGAAAAAAAAAAAAATAATAAATAAAAACCCAATTCTTTTTATTTGGGGGGGGCTTCGTTTTTATGCTGTGTGTCCTATGAAAAAACTGACATGTTATATATGTTCCTCAACTATATGTAACATGTATATCTTTTATATTATGAGATGGCTAGTAAAAAATTCAAACCATTGTTAACAAATATATGTTCCTAAAAATCGCTCTATTCCCATGATGCTTATAACGCTTTTATCCTTTGGTCTATGAGGTTGTGTGAGATGTCATTTTTTGCGCCATGATGTGTTCTTTCTATCGATACCTTGATGATGCATATGGATTTTTCTATTGCTTTTTATTACAATTTTTCTGG
The DNA here is from genome assembly GCF_027789765.1 of Dendropsophus ebraccatus. Lineage (NCBI taxonomy): Eukaryota > Metazoa > Chordata > Amphibia > Anura > Hylidae > Dendropsophus > Dendropsophus ebraccatus. Next base: position 21,787 of record NW_027210334.1, on the reverse strand, counting down.
ATTTGATGCGACCAAAAATGTGCAATTTTGCACTTTGTTTTTTTTGGCGCTTACGCTGTTTACCATACGAGATCTGGAATGTGATAAATTAAGATTTTGGGCGATTACGCATGCGGCGATACCAAACATGTTTGTTTATTTATTTATTTTTATAAAATGGGAAAAGGGGGGGGGGTCTGACTTTTATTAGGGGAGGGGGCTTTTTTTAACTCATATACTAGAAGCCCCCCTGGGGGACTTCTAGTATATGCACACTGATCTCTCATTGAGATCTAAGCTGTATAGTTACACAGTATAGATCGATGAGATCAGTGTTCTATTGCTTCCGGATGCTGCAGCCAAAGGCAATAGGATGCCGAGCGTCATTACAGCGCAGACCCCGGCCGGCACCATACATGGAGATCATGGGGGAGCATCATACAACGTCATGGGGGAGCGATCTCCCTACTAGACACCAGTGAATCGGCTGCAGTAAGTCTACAGATTCAGCTGTCAACTTTGACAGGTGAATCCGAAGACTTAATTAGCAGGCGGGGCGATCAGACTGTGCATGCTAATAGCCGCTGTCCCGGGCTACATGCGCACCCAGAACCGCGGCGGTTCAGAGCAGGGTCGCCGCGCGGCCCCGCTCTGAACTCCCCCACCCGCACGAGGACATACAGTTACGTCCTCATGTGGGAAGGGGTTAAGGACCCTGATTCTGTATAGGACTATTGCAGGAAAGTCTTCCAACTTTGTACAGAAGTGTGTACCAGGGCCGTTTCTAGGTAATTTTGACTACAGGGCGAATCTTGATAAAAGCGTCCCCCCCACCCTTCCCAAATGATTTATTTGGGTTGTCGCTAGAAAGAATCAGTGTGTGTATTGTGGCATAGTTACCCAACCTTTCAAAAGTCAGTAACTCACAGATGACGTCTTCTTTGATTTTAGGCGTCACTTTCCTTTTCCTCTTCATCCGTCCCAGACCACCACGATGTTTCCTTCCAGCTACAATTAGTTTTTTTCTGAACCTGACAGACAAACATTTTAAGCTCCACACTTTTACAACAACTTCCACTTTTTTGTGTCACGTGGGTTGCTCTATGTATATAGGATCCCCTGCTGTGCTCCCATATGGTAACAATGCCCACTGCTGTGCTACCATATAGTAATAATGTCTCCTGCTGTGCGCCCATATAGTAATAATGCCCCCAGTGTGCCTTCCAAATAGTAGTAATGCCCCTGATGTGCCCCCATATAGTAATAATGTCCCTTGCTGTGCACCCATATAGTAATAATGTCTCCTGCTGTGCACCCATATAGTAATAATGTCCCATGCTGTGCATCCTATATAGTAATAATGCGCCTGCTGTACTCTCCATATAGTGATAATGCCTCCTCTGCTGTGCCTCCTATATAGTAATAATGTGCCTGCTGTACCCACCATATTAATAAGGTTCCCCTTCTGCCTGCAATTAACCCAACCACCATCCCAACACAAACTACCCCACCTGACCCTCCCCACATACACACTACGCCATTCGACCCCCCTTCCACACACACTATCTCCTCTGACCCCCCCCCTCCTCCACACACTATCCCCCCTGACTCCCCTACTTCACACACTATTCTCGCTGACTCCCCCTCCACACACTATCCCCCCTGACCCCCTTCCACACTATCCCCCCTGAGCCCCCATACACACACACTATCCCCCCTGACCCCCCATACACACAGTATCCCCCTTTACCCCCCATACACACACTATCCCCCCTGACTCCCCATACACACACTATCCCCCCTGACCCCCCATAAACACAAAATATCCCCCCTGACCCCCCATACACACACAATATCCCACCTGACCCCTCCCCATACACACACAATATCCCCCCTGACCCCCCCATACACACACATTATCCCCCTGACCCCCCATACACACACACACACACACACACTATCCCCCCTGACCCCCCATACACACACACACACACACACACACTATCCCCCTGACATCTATACACACACACTATCCGCCCTGACCCCACATACACACACACTATCCCCCCTGACCCCCTCATACACACACACACACACACTATCCCCCCTGACCCCCCATACACACACACACACACACACACACTATCCCCCTGACATCTATACACACACACTATCCGCCCTGACCCCACATACACACACACTATCCCCCCTGACCCCCTCATACACACACTATCCCCCCTGACCCCCCATACACACACTATCCCCCCTGACCCCCCCCCCTACACACACAATATCCCCCTGACCCCTCCCCATACACACACAATATCCCCCCTGACCCCCCCATACACACACACTATCCCCCCTGACCCCCCCATACACACACACAATCCCCCTGATCCCCCATACACACACACACACTATCCCCTGACATCTATACACACACACTATCCCCCCTGACCCCACATACACACACTATAGTAATAATGCCCCTGCTGTACTCTCCATATAGTGATAATGCCTCCTCTGCTGTGCCTCCTATATAGTAATAATGCGCCTGCTGTACCCACCATATTAATAAGGTTCCCCTTCTGCCTGCAATTAACCCAACCACCATCCCAAAACACACTACCCCACCTGACCCTCCCCACATACACACTACGCCATTTGACCCCCCCTTCCACACACACTATCTCCCCTGACCCCCCCTTCTCCACACACTATCCCCACTGACCCCCCTACTTCACACACTATCCTCGCTGACTCCCCCTCCACACACTATCCCCCCTGACCCCCCCCCCTCCACACACTATCCCCCCTGAGCCCCCATACACACACACTATCCCCCCTGACCCCCCCATACACACAGTACCCCCCTTTACCCCCATACACACACTATCCCCCCTGACTCCCCATACACACACTATCCCCCCTGACCCCCCATACACACTTATTATACCCCCTGACCCCCCATACACACACAATATCCCCCCTGACCCCTACCCATACACACACAATATCCCCCCTGACCCCCCCAATACACACACTATCCCCCCCTGACCCCCCATACACACACACACAATCCCCCTGACCCCCCATACACACACACTCACACTATCCCCTGACATCTATACACACACACTATCCCCCCTGACCCCCCATACGCACACACTATCCCCCTGACCCCCCCTCATACACACACTATCCCCCCTGAGCCCCCATACACACACTATCCCCCCTGACCCCCCCTCATACACACACTATCCCCCCTGAGCCCCCATACACACACTATCCCCCCTGACCCCCCATACACACATAATATCCCCCCTGACCCCCCATACACACACAATATCCCCCCTGTCCCCTCCCCATACACACACAATATCCCCCCTGTCCCCTCCCCATACACACACAATATCCCCCCTGACCCCCCCAATACACACACTATCCCCCCTGACCCCCCATACACACACACACTATCCCCCCTGACCCCCCCTACACACACACACACTATCCCCCCTGAAATCTATACACACACACTATCCCCTCTGACCCCCCATACACACACTATCCCCCCTGACCCCCGATACAAACAATATCCCCCCTGACCCCCCCCCATACACACAATATCCCCCTGACCCCTCCCCATACACACACAATATCCCCCCTGACCCCCCCATACACACACACTATCCCCCCCTGACCCCCCATACACACACACACAATCCCCCTGACCCCCCATACACACACACTCACACTATCCCCTGACATCTATACACACACACTATCCCCCCTGACCCCCCCATACGCACACACTATCCCCTGACCCCCCCTCATACACACACTATCCCCCCTGAGCCCCCATACACACACTATCCCCCCCTGACCCCCCCTCATACACACACTATCCCCCCTGAGCCCCCATACACACACTATCCCCCCTGACCCCCCATACACACATAATATCCCCCCTGACCCCCCATACACACACAATATCCCCCCTGTCCCCTCCCCATACACACACAATATCCCCCCTGACCCCCCCAATACACACACTATCCCCCCTGACCCCCCATACACACACACACTATCCCCCCTGACCCCCCATACACACACACACACTATCCCCCCTGAAATCTATACACACACACTATCCCCTCTGACCCCCCATACACACACTATCCCCCCTGACCCCGATACAAACAATATCCCCCCTGACCCCCCCCATACACACAATATCCCCCCTGACCCCTCCCCATACACACACAATATCCCCCTGACCCCCCCATACACACACACTATCCCCCCCTGACCCCCCATACACACACACACAATCCCCCTGACCCCCCATACACACACACTCACACTATCCCCTGACATCTATACACACACACTATCCCCCCTGACCCCCCATACGCACACACTATCCCCCCTGACCCCCCCTCATACACACACTATCCCCCCTGAGCCCCCATACACACACTATCCCCCCTGACCCCCCCTCATACACACACTATCCCCCCTGAGCCCCCATACACACACTATCCCCCCTGACCCCCAATACACACACTCACAGTACCCCACTTAGATGGCTGCCTTCTCCTCCGACCTGTGCCAGCATGATGAGTGTTGCAGCGGTAGTAGCGCTTCACCTACTGCCCGCCCGAAAAATCGATGTGTTCTTCAAATCCAATCAGTGCAGGGCGGGAGCGAGGGGCAGCTGCGGCCGGCCGTGGCGCACGCAGCCAATCAATGCATGCGCCACACACCTACCCTGCGCTAATTGGATAGGAGGAGCGCATGCGGGCAGTAGGTGAGGCGCAGGGCAGCTGGGGCAAGTCGCGGCGGGCGCGGTAACTGAGATAAGCGCAGACCAGAGGGCGGGCGGCCGGGTGATGGTCTGGGCGTGGGGGCGCGTGGTGCGCTATCCAACCCAGGCTGTGTGAGGTCCCAGGGGTGCCACCAGCGCCCCCTAGCTGTCGGCGCCCCGTGCCGTTGCCCGGGCTACCTGGTGCAAAAAACGGCCCTGGTGTGTACTTTCCATCCAGAGACTCGTAAAAGCAGGTTTACAGGTATCAATGTTAAAACTGTCAGTATACTCTAAAGGGGACAACTTTAAACGTAGTGCGCTAGTCAGTTAGCATTAACTGAAAATGTAGCCCCAGAGACAATAGGCATATCCAAGGAGTGACGTGTGCACCGATGCAGTTTGCAACATGCTTATTGGAAAGATAGATTCCACCTAATTCCACTATCAACCAAAATGCATGCATAAAATCCAAGGTAACATTACTATGAGCTTTCAATGCTTTATTGCGAGCACATAAACATAAAACAATGACTTTTCGGCAAGCAGGCATCCATTCATCTGTATAACATGATAACAACCGTGAGTTCTAGAGAAAGGAGAAAGCTTTACCCACTCTGGAACCCATTACAGATTCCCAAATTAAAACCTGGCCTAATGATGTCTGATTCCTGGGGATTTCCATTAATTTAGACTTCTTGTGAGCTTTTGCTGTCTTATAGCTGCATAATAGGAAATGTATCCAGGAGTAAAATACAGTCAAATCACAAAGCTGTTTTTTTGGAAAAATTGTGGCTTCTCACTGATGTTATTGTCTGGAAAGTCTTTGACCCTTAAAAAAATACATTTTACGAGACTGGAAACAATTGCAGGTGCGATGGCAATATAATTTCCTTTCCTTTTTTTAATTTTACAACATTTATTCATTTCCATTCCACTGGTTCTTGATCTTTATCTTCTTACATTTACAAGCACTGCATTACAATTCATCTGTGACAACAGAGTTTCTGGATTTTGGAATCCAGATTTTTGCTGAGACAGTAAAGAGAAAAATGAGTTTGGTAAGCATTTGTGACAAAATCATGCAAAAAAAAAAAAAAAAAAAAAAGGTAAAATAAATAAATAAATAATAATAATAAATAACTTAGGGACATTCCAAAACTCCAATGTCTTCAAATTAGTCTGATATGAATATCAATTTAACATAGTTCAGGTTTGCAAATATGGCACAAAGAAGTATGCATGTTATATTTTTTTCTACTGCTTAATGATAGAGGGAAAGTGGTCACTTCATTATGCGGTGACAGCTAGTAGGCCTCCAGTATTAAAACGTCCCTATTGTTAATTTTTTTTTAACCTTTATAAGTCCCCTCCATGGTGCATGGGTTAGAACTGGGCCTGTCAGTAGTGGCCAGTCAAAGCATATGCTCCTTTCTGCTATGCCGTGATGTGGTATTTGAGAATTGCCCTAGACTGAACAGGCTGGCACTGTGTTGGCCTGGTGATATACATGGTACAGGACTAGATGGTAAGAAGGGGTATCAGGCATTACCGATTCACTGGGTTTACATGATATTACATGAGCAGGAAGGCAAAAAAATTACACCAAGCTGCTGGTCCCCGAAAAGGGGAGGGGGGTGGATTACATTGGTACACTGGTATCTACAGAGAATCAATCGTGGCTGAGCAGCTGATGACACGGCAGAGGGAGGCCGGCAAGAGGGGCGGTCAGAGCGGTTGGGACGCCCGCCCGAAGATTACATCATTGTTACAAGATGGCGGACGGGGATTGACACGGATCAGGTGAGTATAGAGCACTACACTTCCGGGGGTGGCGTGGGTGGGGGGAAACACGGGGAAGGGGGCCATTTACTAACATAACATACATTACAAAGTTGTATAACTTTGTAATGTGTGTTATTTAGTGAATAATTGTTTAGCACCCACTACCCCTTTAATCCTCTTTTCTAATATTTAATACGTTCCTTATATTCAAATTTGAAATAGTTAAATGTTGAGAGTTTACAAGTCTATCACTTCCATAGCATATCTATGGCATAAGAACCCCACTCTATGGTGATAGTGGGAACGTGGTAGGACTGGTAGCTGATAAAGGCTATGTAAGCCGAAACGCATCCTCTGTGTACCTGCTTGATGTTTTCACTGAATAAATAAGCAATAACTAATTTTGTGAGTACTGAGATGATTCTATTCTAATGTTTATTGACAAACAAATTGTAAAGTTTTCTAGCATTACCCACAGATACAAATGATGTCACCTGATGGTCGCAGAGTTTTTTTTCTCCCACATGGACATTGTCCATCAAGACAAGAATGCTCATATTAGATAATGAGGGAACATATGATATGACCAAGTGACAGGACCATGCAACATAATAGAACCATCCAATAGGCTTAAAGTTAAGTAAAATTACATCTTCACCCATAGGCACATCAGATCCCAACTGGGAAACTGTAGGAAAACATGTGGTTACTTTTTTTTTTAAAGGACTTTCTCATGACATACTTTTCCTGTGAGTGGCATTCTAAAAAAGTGAGATTTCACAGATCATCGTCAAACCAATGTGAGCAAGAAGAGATTGCATTACTGGAACATAACATTTTAATTAGCAATGAAAAGTCAATGTATTGCAGCTGCTGTAAACCTTCAAGTGGAGGCTTTTTCCTGTATAATTCTGATAATACTCTATTACAGTCTAATTGCCGTCATAAAATAGGGTTCCTATTTATCAGAACGTTTTATTGACCCTCATGTAGATAACCCAAAGCAATGAGGCGCTCAGGATCTTCTGCTTCAAGTCTTGATTCAAGCAGCCAATTAATTCTTCTTTGACCCTCATCCTTCTTTTCTTTCTCCGTTTCTGGGCTGTGTCAGGGGATTAAGTTCATCTCCTTAACCCAGATTGTTGAATTGTAATCTAAATAAAGTTATAAACTCAGTTTGTTTCTTCTAAAAAAAGAAAAAATGCACATTACAGTTCAGATGTCTGCCCGAGGCTGGAGAACGTGGAAACTCATGGAGAGGACCCTCCATTGGGAAATATTCTGGGAATTAATCTGATTACCTGAAGCATAACATAGCATTGATAGAGAATGTGAACCGTCATCCCCCCCCCCCCCCTCCACTGATAGAAGGCGAGTCCTCCTGTTTGATATTGCAATACGTGAGGAATTCCATCTAGTTAACGCAACATGAATAGCTATGGTAAAAAGATAAAACAAGCCTGTTTTAATCCACCGTAATCGGCAATGAATCATAGAGGCAGGCAGCCGATAAGAATGGACCTATGTTGCTCATTATTTTATGAGCTTTGAATCCTCCGATGTTTCATCCTCGCTTTTATTGTGTGCTATTGCTAGTCTTGTCTATGTCAAGCATTTTACAGCTCTTTTAGAGTGAATTAAGGCAGGCAAATTTACAAGACATAGAAAATCATTGCAACAAATTGCCCGGAGCAGCGATCTTGTTTAATATTGCAGCATTCACACAAGTGACTGGTTTTTATGACGTTTGTCCCTTCCTTTGTACAAAATGAAAAATGATTTTGCAGAAGTTATAAAGGGTTTAGTCTAGACTGAGGTCCATGACTGGTATTAAGGCCCATTAGATTATTAACGTTGTTGTTACAATTCCATTAATAACATCCTCCCATGGTCAGTGTTGATATCAAAAGCAAAGCTGCGCCACCCACCCATTACTCTAAAAATAGTGAGAAAAAAGTACATTGTTCTGTTTTCTTAGTAAGTAAATTGCACTATTTTACATCAGGCTATTATCTGGAAGCCATTTATACTTACGTTATCCATTAACGCTTATACCAGAAACTTCAAGGTTTCCAGATAAGATCTCCCCCCCCCCCCCCCTTTTTTTTTCTGTAATTTGAAGTGTCTGAAATATATTAATTTACTTTTAAAAATAACTCATGTCTTCTCGAGTCTGCGTTTACATTTTATTCCCTGTTAATGTGTTTGCTTATCATAAGAGTTATAAGAAGAAGAAGAAATTGCTCTGGAAATAGGCGTGTGACATGAAATGTGTATGGTGGAGTCCTAGAATATATCTGTGCCTTTTATCACTTTTATAATTACTTTACACCCTACCCTTTCCCAATTAACATATGACAATGCATGGATTAAATTGAAGAAAGAAGTAATTAAAAACGGAAGAGCCAATAATAGACGGAGAAACCAAAATTGTATCCACATTTGACAATTTTCACTGCTGAACCGTTATCAGAAAATTCCACCAACATCTTTTTTGGAACAACCAAAGAATTTATACTAAGGGCTTATAAGTATGTAAGTGTAACGACTGGAGTCGTGGATCCTCTGTACCGTCACAAGCGATGGCATAAACCACACCAGGGAGCGGAGTCTAAGGGGCCGCTGGTTTTCACCAGAGCCCACCGCAAGGCGAGATGGGCATGCTGCGGCAGGCCCCCAGGTCGCTACTCATGGCTTTGTTTGCTAGTGACGGCGGGCAAGGTGAAGCAGGAGCAGTAAGCAGGAGACAGTGCAGATAGTGGTCTTAGGCGTAACTGCAGGTGGCAGAGGCAATGGACAGGAACTACAGACAAGGGCAGCAGACAGGAACAACAGACAAGGGCAGCAGACAGGACAAACGGGGAGCTGGGCCAAAACACTATGGAAAGCATATAGAGGCTCCAACACAAGGCACAGGGCATGCTGGGATTTATAGGGAGTGATTATGTACAACCACCAATTAGGGGCGGACTGGCCCTTTAAATCTGTGGCAGCCGGCATGCGCGTGCCCTAGGAGCCGGGGATGCGCATGCCGGCCGGGACAGATGGAGACGGGAGCGAGGCGAGGTACTAGACTAGTTGCAGCGCCGGGTCCCTGCACTCGGACACCGGCGGCTGCGGGACACAAGGAGGGGGTGCGGCGGCGGCATTGAATCTAGGGGCTAAGTAGCAACAGTGAAAGCACTTAAACCCCCTTGACACCATTGGCAAGGATTAAAGTAGAGGTCCGGCAAAAATTTTTAATAAAGTATTGTATTGCCCCCCCCCCCAAAGTTATACAAATCACCTATATACACTTATTACAGGATATGCTTTTAAAGTGCCTTTTCCCTGCACTTACTACTGCATCAGGGCTTCACTTACTGGATAAAATGGTGATGTCACGCCCCGAATCACAGAGCTGTGCAGGCTGTGGCTGCTGGAGAGGATGATGGCAAGGGGGCACTGGAGGGACACTGAGCATCCCTCTGCCATCATCCTCTCCAGCAGCCACAGCCCGCACAGCTCTGGGAGCCGGGTCGTGACATCACCATTTTATCCAGGAAGTGAAGCCTTGATGTAGTAGTAAGTGCAGGGAAAAAGCACTTTATAAGCATTTTGCGTAATAAATCTATATTGGTGATTGTATAACTTTTTTTTTTTTGGGGAGGGGGGCAATACAATACTTTAATAAAACATTTTTTTATTTTTTACTGTGATGGAGGGGGACTTAAAATTAGCAAGTCTGACAATGGATTTTTTTTCCTTTATAGTGATCATTATACATGATCAATAATATTGTTACTTAGCTTGGACATTTCCACACATGACAGTACAAAGTGATGGTTTGTACTGTTGGCTACATTTTTATAGCAGTAAACTTCTATGATCTATTAGTACAGCCTGCCTGTAGAAGGCTATAAAAGCAGAGCTACAATGGCAGGCCTTTAGAAGGTCCCTGGTTGCCATGGCAATGGATGGCACCCTGTGATTGCTTTGTGAGAATGCTGACCAGCACCTGTCAAATAACTTCCCAGAGGCTGCTAGGTTTACCTATTGACAATGCCATAAAGGTTAGCCAACTGGCATCAAAGTGATCTCCAGGGCCAGTTACTAGGGTGAATATTGAATGCAGAAAGGGTCTGCCACCCCCTCACATATAGAACCTCAGCTCCTTACATGTACATGAATGTCATCAAGGAGTTAAGACAAATAGTTCTTGACAGATTGATTCTGTACTTCTTAACTTTAATGTGGAGAAATAGGAAATCTGTTCTGAATTCCACTAAACCAAAAAAGCCGACATAATAACAGACGACTGTTGATGGCATTTCCCTTCTCTATTTACAGCTGAGGTCAAAATATTTTCATAACTGATATTTTCCTTTTAAACTTGTCTCGGCAATCACATCTAAAGATGGATTTAATTTGCATCATGTCACATTTCTATGATATATCATGCAGATTCGATTTCACTTTTTACTTTTTCAAGTTATGACACTTGATTGGCAGACACAGTTGCAGAAATCTTGGATATTTGACTCATTTGACGCATTTGAGTTTTTACACTCGTGTGAACAGCCACCAAGTCTCCTGCTTTAAAGTGACCATAAAAGAAAGAAGCCTCTACAGTGCAGTCACATTGGTACAATGCACTAGTCAACAAATGAAGGCATATATGGAGATATGTTAGAGCACTGCAAAACTACAGATATAGGAATAATACAAGATAAGCAAAGTCTTGTTTTAAGGTCTGGTGGGAATGTTTAGAAATTGGAGAATGCTATTTATCGTGTCCTTCAAATATCAGAGATCTAACATTTTATACAAAATATCAAGGGTTGTCATTGTTCTTTTTAGACACAATGAAAACAGAGTTGCAGAAGGACATATTTGTGGTGGCCAAGGCTGGATGTTGTAGTTAGTCTATGATGTATCACATGGCAGGGTGTCATTACTGACTGAGTACTGAACACCTTTACTGAAATGTTCTGTTGCAAACACCCTACAATCATACAATCTTTTTATGGCACAAAGAAAAGTACAGCTTTGCAAGGTTGGGTTCACACTACGTATATTTCAGTCAGTATTGTGGTCCTCATATTTCAACCAAAACCAGGAGTGGATTAAAAACACAGAAAGGCTCTGTTCACACAATTGAAATTGAGTGGATGGCCGCCATATAACAGTAAATAACTGCCATTATTTCAATATAACAGCCGTTGTTTTAAAATAACAGCAAATATTTGCCATTAAATGGCGGCCATCCATTCAATTTCAACATTGTGTGAACAGAGCCTTTCTGTGTTTTTAATCCACTCCTGGTTTTGGTTGCAATATGAGGACCACAATACTGACTGAAATATACGTAGTGTGAACCCAGCTTAGGCTGCATTCACACTACGTATATTTCAGTCAGTATTGCAACCAAAACCAGGAGTGGATTAAAAACACAGAAAGGATCTGTTCACACAATGTTGAAATTGAGTGGATGGCCGCCATATAACAGTAAATAACTGCCATTATTTCAATATAACAGCCGTTGTTCTAAAATAACAGCAAAAATTTGCCATTAAATGGCGGCCATCCACTCAATTTCAACATTGTGTGAACAGATCCTTTCTGTGTTTTAATCCACTCCTGGTTTTGGTTGCAATACTGATTGAAATATACTGACTGAAATATACATATACTGATTGAAATATACGTAGTGTGAACGCAGCCTTATGCTTGAAAGTGAAACTATTTGGTACTGCACCTTTAAGAATTGCTAATTGCAAATTAATTTAATAATTGGGCTCTAAGGCACTTGGTTGAGGAATATTTGGGTTGCTGTGGGTTATAAATGTGCTTAAAAGGGTTATCCGGAGAACAGAAAAGGTCCTAGCCTTTTTGTTCTCCATTTCCTCCCATTGCCAGTCTATGCAGATAACTTCCGGAGACAAGAGGGAGGAGAAAGGATTCTTCAGTGCAATAAAAATAACAGTGCTTAAGTATTTAGTGCAAAACTTGGCAATGACAATAGTAACAAAACAGATAAAAGTAAAATAAAGTAGTAGTGGTTGTCAGAGACCGGATAGGAGGGCCCCTTGCCTAATGTAGTGAGTACTGCCTAATATAGTGAGTACTGTTTATATGGTTACTTGAAGAACTCCTCCTACTCATGCATAGATAAAACCACCTTCTGCTACTCAGTTTTGGGTTTCCGTCCTGATTGGTAGTACAAGTCCAAGGCTTCTGACTCTGGGCAAAGCTAGCTAGTAGTTTCCTTACTACTGAGCTGAGCGAAATTCAGTAGAGAGCGGCTATCTTGCACTGTGCTCTACTAGGGACCAGTCTTACTTGTCCTTTCCCTTAGGGGACACAGCCAGTTTTCATTTTTGCGTTTTCGTTTTTCCCTCCTCGTGTATATAAGGCCATAGCGCCTGCATTTTTCCACCTAGAGACCCAAATGAGCCCTTATTTTTTGCGCAACTAATTGTACTTTGCTAAGGCAGATGTAATTTTTGCCTAAAATGTGCCGGGAAACCAGAAAAAAAATTATATGTGTGGTCAAATTGAAAAAAAAAACGCATTTCTTTTATTTGGGGGAAATGTGTTTTTACGCCATTCGCCCTGGGGTAAAACTGACTTGTTATGCATGTTCCTCAAGTCGTTACGATTAAAACGATATGTAACATGTATAACTTATATTGTATCTGATGGCCTGTATAAAATTCAAACCGTTGTTAACCAATATACGTTCCTTAAAATCGCTCCATTCCCGGGCTTATAGCGCTTTTATCCTTTGGTCTATGGATCTGTGTGAGGTGTCATTTTTTGCGCCATGATGTGATCTTTCTATCGGTACCTTGATTGCGCATATATGACTTTTTGATCGCTTTTTATTACAATTATTCTGGATTTGATGCGACCAAAAATGCGCAATTTTGCACTTTGGGATTTTTTTGTGCTGACGCCGTTTACCGTGTGAGATCAGGAATGTGATTAATTAATAGTTCGGGCGATTACGCACGCGGCGGATAGCAAACATGTTTGTTTATTAATTTATTTATTTATTTTTATTTATAAAATGGGGGAAAGGGGGGTGATTCAGACTTTTATTAGGGGAGGGGGTTTTGTGTTATTAAAAATACTTTTTTCTTTTACTTTAGACATATACTAGAAGCCCCCCTGGGGGGCTTCTAGTATATGCACTCTGATCTCTCATAGAGATCCATGCAGTATAGTTATACTGCATGAATCCATGAGATCGGTGTTCTATTACTTTTGGCTGCTGCAGCCAAAAGCAATAGAATGCCGAGCCGGGATCAGCGCCATTACGGAGCAGACCCCGGCCCGGTATGGATGCAGGGATCGCCCCCCCGCAATCGCGCCGCAGGGGGGCGATCCCCCCACTAGACCACCAGGCATGTATAACCGCAAGTATTTAGAAGCAGCTGTCAACTTTGACAGCTGCTTCTAAGTACTTAATTAGCGGGCACGGCGATCGGACCGTGCCCGCTAATAGCCGCGAGCCCGGGCTACACGCGGCACCCGGGATCGCGGCAGTTCAGAGGGTGGTCGCCGCGCGACCCCCCTCTGAACTCCCATAGCGGCACGAGGACGTTAAATAACGTCCTGGTGCAGCTATGGGTTAAGGGGGGACTGTCCTGAGAGAAGAATCTAGGGTGAAGGCAAAGGTTTGCTCTCTTATCTCTGTCTACTCTGGGGTTGAATCTAGCAACGCATAACTGTGGAGGCCATGTAGAAATGTAGAGTAGAGCGAACTGTTCGGACTTTTGGTCTGAAAGCAGTTTGCTCTCTCATCATGCCTGTGATCCCGGCCGCATAGTTGCGCTCCCAGGAATATGCGGCCAGGATATTCCAGAGAATCGATGTTGAAAACCCGGGATCGCAACTATGCTGCCGGGATCACAGGGTAGAAGAGAGAGCGCAGATGCAGTCGGACCAAAAGTCCAACAGTCCGCTTATCTCTAGTCATTAGCTCTGGAGACAGGTTCCACATGTCATGCCAGGCACCAACTCCCTAACCATAGGATGTGCAGTGTAGAAGAGAGAGGGGTGTGTGTAGCTAAACATTATTTTGGAACTACAGCTGTGCTTTGGGGGAGGGGGGGGTGACACCTAGTGGTTGGAGTAATGCTGCATTTACACGTAACGATTATCGGGCGAATTTGCGCGATAACGATCGAAATCAAACGATAATCGTACGTGTAAACGCAGCGAACGATCAAACGACGAACGAGCAATCGTCCGTTTTGATCTTTCAACATGTCATGAAATCGTCGTTCGTCGTTCGCAAAAAATTCGTGATCATTTCGTGTAAACAGTCGTCGTGCGATAGTCCGGCCGCCCGGCCCCCGGCCCCCGCCCGGCCCCCCGTTCGCAGCCCGGCCCCTCGCTCATCCGCAGCCCCCTGCGCCGGCTCGATCGCCACCACCGCCGCTCTCATCGCCGCCGCCGCTCTGATCACCACCCGCCGCTCCGGTCCCCCCCCCCCGCCGCTCCAATCTCTACCCCCGCCGCTCTGATCACCACCCGCCCCTCCGATCGGTACCCCAGCAGCTCTAATCGCCACCCGCCACCACTCCGGTCGCCACCCCCCACCGTCGCCGCCCCCGCCGGCCCACGGTCATACGTTACCTGCTCCGCACAGCAGGTCTTCAGCCATCCCCGGCTCCGCTCTTCAGTGCACTAATTGGCTGAAGAGGTGAGCCGGGAATTTCAAACGGCTCCTCTTCAGCCAATCAGTGCTCCTCTTCAGCACTGATTGGCTGAAGAGGAGCCGTTTGAAATTCCCGGCTCCCCTCTTCAGCCAATCAATGCACGGCAGCACTGATTGGCTGAAGAGGGGAGCTGGGAATTTCAAACGGCTCCTCTTCTGCCAATCAGTGCTGAAGAGGAGCACTGATTGGCTCAAGAGGAGCCGTTTGAAATTCCCGGCTCCCCTCTTCAGCCAATCAGTGCACTGAAGAGCGGAGCCGGGGATGGCTGAAGACCTGCTGGGCGGAGCAGGTAACGTATGACCGTGGGCCAGCGGGGGCGAGCGGAGCGGCGACAGCGGCGGGGGGGGTGGCGATCGGAGCAGTGGCGGCGATCGGAGCGGCAGCGGTGGGGGGGGGCACCGGAGCGGCGGCGGGTGGCAATGAGAGCGGCGGCGGCGACAACGATGAGAGCGGCGGGGGCGTCGATCGAGCAGGCGCAGGGTGCTGCGGATGAGCTGGAGGCCGGGCTGCGAGCGGGGGGGCCGGGCAGCGGGCGGGCTGGGCTGCGGACGCGATCGCAAAACGTTTTTTCCGTACGATATATTGTACCTTCTAAACGCTGATCGTTATGAAAAAAAAAATCATTACTCCGACATCGTTAATCGTACGATCGGGCCAATTATCGCTTCGTGTAAACGCACCATAAGGCACAGCAGTTGACTGCACTATGACACCTGACAGAGACATCTTGCCTAGATGTATAGAGAAGAAGAATACATGTAGTGGGACACTACAGTAGGACTAATGAGACTAAAAAAAAAAAGAAAAAAAAAATTGCTGCTATCCTCACAGCGTGGGCTGGTAGCAGTGATCTGCTTTACACATGCTTGATCAGGCTCTGAATCTCACAGAGTGGGCCGAGGCAAGCTTAATTGTTTGTAGCTTGACCTTCTGACGGGTTCAGGATTTCTCCGAGTAAAGTTCTCTCTGTAGGTTTTCCTTCTCACAAACACTTCAGGAACATTTGACTTGACTCAGATGGTAGGTTCAGAGGCAGTGGCAGTAAAACCTTCCACTTTGGCTTGACCTTTTTAGAATAGGAACTCCATTCTTATGTTAAGTTCAGAGGCAACACAAAGAGGATGGAACTTAGTCATGGAACTTTTTCCTACTTTGCGTGTCTTTTCCTGCCTGTAAAACTAATTCTGTACCTTAAATACTGTATGTAGGATACTGAAATACTTAAGCTAAATCGCAAACTGACTTGACCGACAGGCAGGAACTCAGCTAGCAGATAAAGCCAGACTAGTTTAAAGGGGTTATCCAGCGCTACAAAAACATGGCCATTTTCCCCCTACTGTTGTCTCCAGTTTAGGTGGGTTTTTGAAACTCAGTTCCATTGAAGTACATTGGAGCTTAATTGCAAACTGCACCTGAACTGCAGACAACAGTAGGGGGGGAAGGTGGCCATGTTTTTGTAGCGCTGGATAACCCCTTTAAGTCCAACTCAGATATAACCAATATGAGCACATCAAAATAAAAAAATAAATTTATGTACCCTTCTGAGATTTCAACAATAATATGTAACCTACAGAAATCTCCACAATGACAACTGGTAAATTTAATCAGCCCTCCCATAAAAACCATAAACACAAAAGACATGTTTAAAAACACCTATTGTGGGAATCATTTACTTCCATTCATGTAGAACTACAGGTAACATGTACTGTAAATAGTGGTAGTGGTGTAGAATTCTGGAGGACTACAAGTCACAGAATAACATATAAATTCATATGTGCTAGCAAAATAACATAATAACAAATGGACACAACACAATTTTATATCCAAGGGGGATTGTATTGTAGCAGCAGCCAGATAGTGCACAACCCCTATATACTGTAAACCAATCGCAGCAGAGATGGTAAGAAATAGCAGCAATAATAATGTCAAATAGCAGCAAAATAAATATTGCACAAACTCATATGCAGCAGTAGTGCTAGAGGATATATGTATCCGCAATTGCTAAGTGTCCCTAAATGGTAAACAAGATCATACTGTCCACCAAGCCCAATCACTCACATGAACCCCTGTTACATCGAATTGCGTAGTCCGCCCCTACCTCCCTGTAGCCAAAAATCCATATACTGACCCAGTGGCCATGTGTACCAGTTCCCACCTCTCCACACTCCAATGCGTTTCGCAACCGCTTTAACGAGGAGCAATTGAGTGGGAGTTCAATAAATACCCATACAGCACCTGATGGTAATAGGTAATCAGACTCACTGTCCGTATCGACGCGCCCGCCATGCGCCATGCTAGCCAGGGATCGTCGTGTCACATGCAGTCTTCACTTCCGGGTCGGGCGCACACCCACTACCACTATTTACATAGGCGTTTACATGTTACTGTGACCTGTAGTTCTACATGAATGGAAGTAAATGATAATGTACCAGATTCCCACCATTGGTGTTTTTAACATGTCTTTTGTGTTTATGGTTTTATGGGAAGGCTGAATTTTTTGTCTATATTAAATAAACATACTGATTAAATTTACCAGTTGTCATTGTGGAAATTTTTTGTAGGTTACATAGTCCAATTCTTCCAGGTCAAAGGGGGTTGAACTAGAGTCCTTCTCATTAGTTGAAATGTGAGCAAAGCATCTTACTTTTTTACAGGAACATTAACCCTTGCGCTGATAATAGAATATATGTCAGTGTATGCTGTTTTGCCAGGTTTGGCAGAGTGACAAGATAAACGGCAGTATACACAAGAAACATACACTATTCAAACACAGTTTTAGCCTTCAAAAGGCCTCCTAAGGGCATCTGTGGCTGTTATGTCAGGTTTGTCATTACTGCTAGTTACAGGCTACGTATATGTCCGGACATATACATGTGAAACTCCAGCCGGGGATTTACGTAAGTTGCGGCCGGCTACGTACGGTCCGCGAACTTACGCCCCCGTAGTCTACTTACGCTTCCCGAACGCCGTACGCAGCGATCTGACAGCGGTCTTTTACTTGGATATATTCGGCTAGCCCAGGACACCCCACAGAACCTTTTGGATCGGCAAATCAAAGTGCAAAAATGAAGAAATCACCACTCCGTACGGGACCGCATGTTACGCTATGGGCGTAAGTTACAGCATTTCCATCCGGAAACAATGGTCTGGTTCATTTTTTACGGCGCCGCATACGATCCGGGCGTAAGTTCTTACGTAGTGTGAACTGTGCAGCTGTAGATCGTATACTTTCCATTATACGCAAACTACGTAAATCTCCGGCCGCTTATTCACGGAGCGCGCTACGGCCGGAAACTTACGTAGTGTGAACATAGCCTTAAACTGATTGACATATTTCAACCAAACTAAGGATTTTGCAATTGTAAAATGAATAAATAAATAAACTGCTTCTGGTAAATGAGGCATATAAATCCTTTAGGGGTTTATAAAGTATGGCCATATTACACAGGCCAATGAACTGGGGTAAGCAAGCACAGATATCCTCTGTCATATCTCTGCATGCCCTGCTAACTGCAGCCACTGATAAAAACTTCCGGACCTACTGTATCTTTGCAGTGACTACTCAGCCAATTACTGACAGTGGTGCTGTGCTGTCTCCGTCAATGATTAGCTGAGTAGGCTATCACTAAGGCAGGATAACATGAGGTAGTGTGCATAGCCTCTTTATTATTTTCTATATATAGAATCAGCCATCAGCTGTGCATCGCTTATTACATGGAGTGATCCGCGGCCCATGATTTCTTAGAATGTTGAAAGAAGAACATCAGCCTAGGAGTAATGATTGGTCACTCCTCAGCTGATCCTTGTCCTATTACACAGGGTCATATCTGCCTGATTCAGCAGATAATCTCCCAATGTATTAGGGCCAAACAAAGGCAAAGGTTCTTGATGCTGTGGATAATAACATCCTACTTCACACATAAATCTCTCTGCAGAAGATTGAGTTTTACCACAAATTTATGTATGGTTCCCAGTTGCACAGTATAGATCTACTGTGGTAGGTTTTACATTGGGGGAAAAGTAGTTTTTATTCCAGCATGCAAGGTGCAACAACTAGTCATCTGGTGGGGAGCCACCCATGACTAGTCCATGGCTCTCTGTCAGTCTTGTGCTCTCTGCAGAAATGATTGACAGACCGAGAGACCCATTAGTAGCCTTGCATACAGGACTTACAGAAACTGTCCCACATGACAGACAGCTGGGTTGGCCCCCTACACCCCCCCTCCCCCCATCCTTCCCACAAGCTGATGCCAGCCCTGGATGAATAGATACGGATAGGATCGAGCTGGGGAAAAGAGGCAGTAACAGATTGTCATGAGTTAATCTTCCAGGTGATACTGCTTCCCACTGCGAGTCCCCATGTTCACACTAGTACCGATCCCATGTGTTTAATTAATTTAGCAATACATATTACAATGTGCACATATTTGTTTGTTTGGATTTGATTTCCACAAGAGATTGGGAATAAAGTGCAGCCAGGAGGATAACATATGGAGATAGACCATGAGAAAGATAACTCTGTGGGCCAAGCCTATTAGAGGATGCTGTTTACAAATATTGTTCATGAGCTTGTAAAGCTATATTAAATGAAATGGCCTGCAATAACTTGTCTATAACAGCCCTTGTAAATCACCATGGCCAGCTGCAGCAGACAACGATGGTGCGTGTAATACCAGCCGAGCTCTCTCTGCCTGGCTCATGAAATCTACTATTAGAGCAGTAATGTTATTGCAGGTCTGGCAGTTGTAAGATTGGCAGGGGCACTAAATCCTGTATCGTAGCTTGCAATCTCAATATTTGTGCCTGAGACATGTGAATAATAATGAGAACATAGGAGGATCTGCTGTTCTAAGGCAGAATGATATTGTTCACATTGCCAATCGACAAGTCACCTATAAAAATTACTAAAACAACCAGGTTGCTAATTTGAATTTTAGATGTTTTAGTGTAATATTTTATGTCACTGCATACTGTATGGCTTTTGTTGTTTGTCAGTGTTGTCTTTAATGCAGAATAACACCAAGTTATAAAAAAAAAATAATAATAATAATTGAATATAGGGATTTTATGTTGTCAGGATGGGACAAAACTGTGAGTTTTAATACAGTAATACTCCTAGGGGCACACTTACTAACGATGTGCCTCTGGCGTATGCCACATAGAAGGTGCAGATTGTGCCAATCTCAGTGGCATACACCTGCCGTAACCCAGTGGCGGATTAAATGTACCCTGGACCCCAGGCTGTCCACCCAACCTGCCCCCCCCCCCCCGACACCCGGAACTACAGTGAGGGGGCTGAACAGTGCAGTGGGGGTCCAGTGGTCGTACCTAGCATGAAGGCAGGGCAGGCGTCCTCTGGCCCCCTTCCTGCAGGGGCCCCATAGCAGTCGCCTTCCCTGCCTTCATGGTAGCTACGCCACTGTGTGTAGGTGTGTGTGTGTGTGTGTGTGTGTGTGCTGCAGCAGGCTGTGTGTATGTGTGCTATGGCTGTAGCTGGCTGTGTGTGTGTATGTGTGCTATGGCTGTAGCTGGCTGTGTGTGTGTGTATGTGTACTATGGCTGCAGCAGACTGTGTGTGCTATGGCTGACCCCCACCACACAAACACACACACACACACACACACACACTACCTGACCCCCACCACACACACACACACACACTACCTGACCCCCACCACACACACACACCACACACACACACACACACACACTACCTGACCCCCACCACACACACACACACACACACACACAAACTGACCCCCCTACACACACACACACACACACACACACACAAAAACACTACATGACCCCCACCACACCCTGGAGTACCCCTCTAAGGAACCAGCAGGCCAAGTGTGTCTATTCCCCTCCCCTCTGTCTCCCCCCCTTGTCTTGTCTCCCATCTGGCCTCCCCCATGTCTCCCCTCCGGCCTCCCCCATGTCTCCCCTCCGGCCTCCCCCATGTCTGCCCTCAGGCCTCCCCCATGTCTGCCCTCTGGCTTCCCCCTTCTCTCCTTTTCGCTCTCCCCTCTGGCCTTCTCAGTCTCCTCTCTGACCTCCCCCTTCTCCCCTCCGGCCTCCACCGTCTTCTCTCCGGCCTCCCCCTTCTCCCCTCCGGCCTCCACCGTCTCCTCTCCGGCCTCCCCCTTCTCCCCTCCGGCCTCCCCTGTCTCCTCTCCGGCCTCCCCCTTCTCCCCTTTGACCTTCTCATCTCGGGCGCCGGGGCCTCCTCACCTCGGGTAGCAGCGGCAGCCTCACACACCGCCCACCCGACGTAGCGCCCGTACGTACGGGCGCTACGTCGGGTGGGCGGTGTGTGAGGCGGAGGGGCAGCCACGGCGACCTGCGAGACAGATGCGGCCATCAAAAGAGCCGGATCTGGCTCGCAAGATGCCGGGGAAAAAAAGATTTGAGGCAGAAGGCATTTTATCGGGGCATGAGCCCCGAATAAAACTGCCTAGCGACACCACTGCTCGGGGCCCACTGGGCCCCAAAGTGATTTCTGCTGGCA